>NW_024582591.1:587865-635149 GCF_018398535.1 Haplochromis burtoni | reverse complement strand
AAATGGCCTCCTTGACTCTCCGTTCAAACCAGCATTCCTGCCTGTCCAGGATGTGTACATCCTCATCATTGAAAGAGTGTCCACTGGTCTGTAGGTGTAAATAGACTGCGGAGTCCTAGCCTGACGAGTACTACTTTAGAACCGGGGTTATGTTTTGCATTTTGTGTCACACTAGGGGGACAAATACTAATTCCCGGATTGCCAGACATTCCTGTTAAGAAGACAACTGTCCCCAGTAGTACTTCACAGGGAAGAAGCTCCCACCTGTGAAGTCTCATGTCCAGTGGCATCGTCACTACAGAGGAAGCTACAGCTGCTAACCTATCAGGCCTAGCAGCCTCTTGCACTGTTTGAGGCTAACTTGTGTTGCCTCTGTGAAACTGTGCTAGGGATGGCTGTATGGCCTTAAGATAGAAATGCTCTCACCCGGAGAAGTCTAGACCTGAGCCCTATGAAAGTAGATGGTCTCAATGTACTCTCTTTTACTAGGTAGAGGATCATCAGGGGGTCCTTTGTCCCTCTTTGGGGGACCCACTGGGTTTAAATCTGGGACTCTCCACCATTTGGATGAGAGGTGAAACATCTTCAAGCAACTTAAAGAAGTCCAGACGCTTTTCTTTCCAAGCTCCTTAGACTACTCTCTTCCACGTTTATCTGAAAGCCCAAATTCCCCGGGTGGTGTATAAGAGCATTTCACTGACAAGCCACCCCCTGGTAGTTGGGGGCTGCCACCAGCCTGTCGTCGAATATGTGACTAACCGAAAGCCTTTTCCATGAGCAGGGCCACTGCTGCCAAGGTGCATTTTACAAAACACCCTTGTAAGAGCACTCCTTTAACTGGCTGATCAAGTTCAGTCCACACCCACACTTGAGCTATGCTACGGTTGTCTTTATGTAGTGTATCCATGGGTGTTATGTCAGCAAAGGCCCTATAGCTCAGTGGTTAGAGCACTGGTCTTGTAAACCAGGGGTCGCGAGTTCAAATCTCGCTGGGGCCTAGTAAATGTTTTGGTCCTCCTCTAGGTGGACACATAAGCCCCTTTTCCATTAGAACCTACTCAGATCAACTCGCCACATCTTGCCACGATTTGGATCGACAGCCTTTACTGTTAGCTAAATGATGCCCATGTTATATAGGCCTCCCTATATAATAGGCTGACATAGCGTCAGATGTAATTCAAAAAAGCCCACCTCTTCCTCACTTCCCTAGCAAAGAGGTTGGTTCGGTGAGACACTCGCTCACTCGCTCAGAGAACCAGGGATAAAAACATAACCTGAAGCTCTCTTTCATAGCATTCATTTTGCGTTTCACTATGAGAGAAATAGCGATTTAGTTAGTATTTTGTGCTTAGAAATATTAACTCCCAGATTGCCAGACATGACTAGAGATGGCACGATACCACTTTTTTATGTCCGATACCGATATCATAAATTTGGATATCTGCCGATACCGATATGAATCCGATATAGTGTTTTTTTAATCAACAAAACTGTTTTTTTAAATATCTTGCTGCATTTTGTATAAGTTCATACTCAAGTTTAAAACAACAACTACACTAAAGCTATTCTGTTATACCTGTATGCAAAAAAAAAAATTTCATAGTTCAGCAATACTGATCAATCTAATAAACTTAAACCTACACCATCCTCCCTATTCTGGTATTTTAAAGAGTACTTAGCGTAAATATTAAGCAACCTAACTAATAGGGTTCCAACTCCCAGCAACAACAAAAAAAAATAAATAAAAAATAGGGAACCACCCCTCACGCTACACCTCATGATGCTTAATCGACGTAATCAACCTTAATTTGATGCAGTGTGAAAAAAAATGCACAGAAATCAATTCTTTTTCAAGAAATATTAAATAGATTCAACATCTTTCTTCAACAAAATTGCAGACTGCACAGATGGTACCTTCCCAAAGGAAAAAAGTACTATAGCTTACTAGGGTATATATATTAGACTTAATAGTCACTATATACAGTAATTGACTTCTATTCCTTTTACATCAAATTAAAACTTTGGGTGTCAGATAATTATTTATTAAAAGCTAGAAATTTTAAATGAGAATAAGAAAGAAAAGTATGTCTTTGTGCCCCCTTTTCCCTGTTCATGCCCTATCGGCCCCCCTGGCTAAACTTTGCTAGATCCGCCCCTGCACAGTTACCAGCGTCAGCTACGTAGAAAAAGATCCTCGAGTAGAAAGTAATATTAAATAAATTCTAACAACAGCTTATCAAGCTTAAACGTGCTGCTGTTGTTCAGCCGCTGGTTTCCTCTTTCTGGTGCAAAGTGGGCCAAAAACAAACAAGAGAGACGGACTCGCGACAGAAAAGCCGATCAGCTGATCATTAAGCAGTTTCATGATTGAAGTAGCAGCCGGAGAGCGAGAGGCAGTCGCTCGTTAAGCTTAATGCAGGAATGCTTTACAAACATTCAGAGATGGACTTACACACTTGCTTTACTTCTCTCGGGGATAACTTTGTCGGAGATGAAATGCCAGGTTGCTAGCGAAGCTCCAAATGCTATCCAGACCACCGACAGGTCCCGCATGCCACAGCTGCTCTATCACGTGATGCATACTGCTCCGACGTGCTAACGTTCTGAGGTGAGTTACGGCGTATGTGAGGTGCTTTCGTGATATTTAATGGATCGGATTACATTTTTTATTTTTCTCCGATATCCGATCCAGTCATTTAGGTCAGTATCGGACCGATATCGATACGTAATATCGGATCGGTCCATCTCTAGACATGACTGTTAAGAAGACAACTGTCCCCAATAGCACTTCACAGGGGAGAATGTGCCAGGTTTGGTCCTGTTACATCTTGCCCATAAAACTGAGTAAATGTGAAGACCCCTGCTAATATAGGCCAGGGCAATTGCTCCTACTATGCAGTGGGAAAGGCGCTGTTTTGACATAGGCTTTCACATATTTGGTTTCCTTCGTGCTCTCAGTAGACCTAACCACTATCTACCAATATAAAGCCATCACCACCTATTTAATTGCAGGCTAACATAAAAGTTTCAATTTTTTTAATCGCAAGTTGTAGACTCCTTCCAAGAAATACCTGGAAGTCAGCCAAATACAGGTTAATCACTTTGGAACCCCATTTTATTGGCTTGTAGGTCATAGTTTTAAAGGACAGGTCAGGGAGCGGCACAGTGGCCCAGGACAGAATCTAGTTTTTTTTCTCACTGAGCTCCACTTGTTGTATGCTTACTACTCCACTTTTCATATGTACACTCTTTAGGGAGGGTGGGGTTTGCAGTTTCACTTGCCCACTTATTCTAAGGTGACTCCAGGACAGATTTTTACAAATTTCCTTTACAAGATCTAAGGGTTGAGACCAGCTCTAGGACTCTGTGGCGGGGTTTGTGTCCACTCACACAATTCAACTGGGGAGCTTTCATGTATGAGAGAAATACATTAACCACTACCAGTCTTGTTGTCTGGGACGTTAAAAATAATATTTAAACACATAAGTTTTTTATATTAGCAAATTAAACAAGTAATACATTTTTTTTTATCTGTGATGAAAACAAGATCTTGTTCTGACACAGATTTTTTAGATATAAGAGTGTTGGAAAGCTATTTTTAAAAATGGTTTATAATAATTAAGCGTGCAGGTGATAGCGTCCACAGTTCATACATCTGTCTACTTCAAGATACGAGAGACGGAGTAATAAAATGACTCTCGTGTGTGTGTGTGTGTGTGTTTGGGAGGGGGGGTGTTGTTAATGTGTGTGTTCAGCAGATAGCTCTACGCAGTCGTCTGACATTCCCCCTGACAGCTCTGAACTTTTCACAGTGCCAGCACTGTCAGGTAGAGAGGGAGGAGAGGCGAGAAGGGGGAGGGGAAAACAACGTCAGAAGACCGGGCCGGACCGTGAGCAGAGAGGCTGTGCGGGCTTCTGTGTTTTGGCGCAGCAAGGCTTCTGTCTGTCCTCCCATCATCACCTGGTGATGTGTTAAGAAGGTCAGGCCTGTCTGTGAGGGCGAAACCTTACCAGAGCTTCCACGCAGGAAACCAGGCTGATACCGTCCCGGCGTGTGGATTGAAGCATCAGCCAGACATTTCCACGGGTCGCTTACAGTGTTTCTTACACAGCTGGATTTGTAACTTCTTCTTCTTTTAATCTTACAAAATCTTCAAATGCTAAAGCTTTAATTCATGCTGCACATCCTACTCACTGATTTCTCAGCCACTATTTTCTGCTAACTTAACCGAACACGAGTTCAAGGTTTAGCCAATTAAAAACATTCCTAATAAGCATATTTAACTCAGGAGTTGCAGCGTGCACGAGCTGCTTTAAAACTGCAAAGGGTCAGTGCACACCAAGAGTTCATCTACAACTATTAGAGTTAAAATTAAAGCTGCTTTTCCTACACTTGATATCCATTGTTTCTAATGTGGCAAAGTTGCAGGTGATAATTTCTATAACATGTTTATTAGCATGGCTGTCTTTTGGCCATTATTGCTTGTTTACAAACTGCAAGGTGCCTGCTTCTGTTAAGAGTGCTTTCCCAGCATCCTCATTTCCTATCATCTCTTTGCTCGCATGACAACACTCCTCCCCAAAAAAGTGTTTTTCGTGTTTTGGTGTGCACTCAGGCAGACTCACAGGTCACAGTGTTGCATTTGTTGAGCTTTTCAGCCACTAGAAACATTAAAACTTAATGTTTGGAAATTGAAAAGTCATTATTTCAGCGGTGAGCCATCATCCTGATTAATCCAATATTACATTACCAGAGCAATTAAGTGCAGCATTGCTCTCAAAGGTTTAGTCTAAAATAGCTCTGCTCAGTTTTCATGCTTCTCCTTTTTCAGAGTTCAGTGGAATGTCACAGGATCGACCACACATTTTTAAATAGATGTGAGAGAAAGATATGTTAAATATATGTGAAATATATTATGAAATTCTTTATGGCAAAGATTGAACTGGAAACATTTCTTAGAGATTTTCGGACCATATTGACACGACAGCACGGCACAGTTCTTGTAAACGTGTCCACGATGTGACTCTCCTGTTCCACCACATCCCAAAGGTGCTCTATTGTATTGAGATGTGGTGACTGTAGTGGTTTCTGAGTACAGTGAACTTACTATTTGGTTCAAGAAACCAGTTTAAGATGGTCTGGTCTTTGTGACACGGTGGATTATCTTGCTGGAAGCAGCCATCAGAAGTCATAAAGGGATGGACACAGTCAGCAACAACACTCAGGTAAGCTGCAGCATTTAAATGATGCTCATTTGATACTAAGGGGTCCAAAGTGTGTCAAGAAAATATCACCCACATCACAAACAAGAGCAGCTTGAACCAGTGATATGAGGTAGGGTGGACCGGTGCTTCCATGCTGTTTATGCCAAATTCTGATCCTACCATCTGAATGTCACAGCAGAAACCAGGATTCAGTGGACCAGGCACGTTGTGTGCTCAGAGGTGCTCTTCTGCATACCTTGACTATAATGAGTAGTTAACTGAGTTACTGTTGCCTCTGGGCATTCTCCTCTATGGAAGCCCGGTTCCGCCACTAAAAAAAAAAGTATCCATAACTCGAAATATCGACTTATTAACTCAAAATTTCAACTTATTTTCTTGAAATTTTGACTTATTAACTTGAAATTTTAAGAAAAGTAACTCGATATTTTGAGTTATCTCTGCCATCAGTAATCTACGTGGACTGCACACTCAAAACCGGATCACAACAAACTGGCGCTTTCAAGAGTACGTTTGCTGATAGTAACACCATGTGATTCAGCTCATAACACAAGCATTTCATCATTTGTGACGCTACGCTGAAAATAATCAGCAATTTGTGCATTCATGACTGGCTGTTATACTGGTAGCTTAACTGTAGCATTTGTAGCTGAGGGCTTCCGCTTCCGGGTAACAAGGAAATTACGTCATTCATGTAGATTACTGATTATTAACTCAAACCTTTGAGAAAAGTCAACATTTCAAGCTACTTTTCTCAAAATTTCAAATTAATAAGTCAAAATTTCGAGAAAGATAACTCGAAATTTAGAGTTATGGATACTTTTTTCTTTTTTTAGTGGCGGAAACGGGCTTCCATACTCCTCTGACCTCTGGCATCAATAAGGGATTTCAAACTAGAGAACTGCTGCTCACTGGATGTCTTTTTCTTTTCCAGTCCATTCAGAGATGATTGTGTGGGAAAATCAAAGAAGATCTACATTTTCTTTAACACTAAGACCTTTCTGTCATTCAACGTTTATAAGATATTGCTTACGGTCTGTTCTATACACCTTGATTTGTAGCTTCATCTGCTTTTAATACCACTTTTAATTAAGACGGGCAGATGCTCAATTCCTTAAACATCTTTAATAACACCACTGTTTCTCACTCATTACCTGACCGTTTCCTCTCTGACTTACAGTTTTGATCAAGTGACAATGATATTAAAACTCTCTGATCCATAGAAAAGTAGGCTTTTCATTCATTTTACCCTTAGAGTTTGACCAGCCTGTGAAGTGTAGAAAATAATTTTTCTGCCGTATTTTGATGATCAGTTTCATCTTAACCAGGTCATCTTGACCACATCTACAAGCCGAAATACACTGAATCGCAGGTGTGTGATTGCCTGATTAGATATTTACATTAATGAGCAGGTGTGCCTAATAAAGTGTCTGGTGAGTGTAAATAAAGCAATAGAATGATTCGGGAAACTAAAAACAGTTTTGGGGCAGTATGCTGGTGATCTTACCGTAGATGCTTTGGAGCACAGAGCTCTTACTCTGTGTTGGCTTAGCAGGTTGAGCTCGGATTTCCACCTTCTTCCTGTTATGGGTGTAGTTTGAATGTCTGGACTCCACCTCTTCATGGGCTTTTACCTCCCTCCGTCTGCGTGCACAAAACCTGCAAACACACATCCACACAAACACATGCACGCAGTTCTATAAAAATCATCTCTAACAGCGTTCAAAGCTTTAAAAGCTGGCAAGTCCTCGCACTAATTCTCACTAAGCGTAAACAAAGTAAACAGTTTACTCAAGGAAATTAATAGGCAACATATACACAATATAACTGTGAAGCTGAGGAGAAACAGAGGGCCTCCTGCAGTGGACTGGCATCCACTAAGAGAAACGCAGTGTGTGCAAGACAGAGAGAAAAGCAACGAGAGGCTTCTGGTAGCTATTAGAGCAGCCCGGCTGAACTTTTAGCCTCTTGTTAAAATACTATGAAACTTCTAGATTACAGCCTTTCTGTCCCACGTCTTCTTGTCTCAACCCTCTCCCACGCTCTCCCCCCCACTGCTCCACTGTTCATGGCATCCAGACTAAAGACGGGGGCGGGAAAGTATTCGCAAGGGGGCACATGTGGGTGCCACATGGCACTGCCCCAAAATTTTGAATGCTAAATGCGGTCTGAATCGCTTCAAAAAAATTCATTTGTCCCAGCATCGATCAAGCATTTAAATAACAGTTTTTAAGATTATCTGCAATGTGTGTATTGAATGTTGTGATAGGCCCCTTTTTTAAATCTATTTATGAATTTCTCTTTTCTTTTAATGTTTACTGACTCTTAGTGAAGGCAGCTTCTGTGACGGCACTTGAGTCCACAAAAAATCTCCCTAAGGGGACAATAAAGTGTGCCTTATGATATCATACTGCGCTGCCAATCTCCCACAACCCTCCTGGTACAAACACAAACACGATCAAGGAGAAAAATGTAAACTCGCCTTCTCCAGGCACGCTGGATGATGCGTGCAGCCTCGTTCCTCCTCCTGCGATGCTCCTTGTTGTACTCCCTGTGTGCACGTGTTGACATTGGTGCGTGTGCGGCAGATTGAGCCTTTCTTGGGGGGCTTTTGTGATCTACAGATGAACTCCTTCTTAATGAGGCTGAGCGAGTTTGGTCTTTGGTTGTGGCCTTCTCTGAAGTACGCTCCTTATGTCGTCTGTGTTTTTGTGGAGAGGTGTGGGCATCAGTAATTGCCCGGGTAGTCTGCACGCTCATGTTCGCATTACTCTTTTTTAGAGGCATGCAGTCTCTTCTACCGGCCTCAGTTTGGTCCACAGAGGAAACCGCTGTGGAAGGACTGGGTGAGTTTGACAAAAGTCGTTCCCTGAATTTGGGCATGGAGGGAGGTGTGGGTCTGAAGCCGGAAGGGGAGAGAAGTTCTGTCAGCCTTGTGGTCTGCAGAGCATCGGGGGAAGCATCACTGCTCACATGACTGCAGCCCAAAGCTTCAGGACAATCATGCGGTTCAGCTTCTTTACCTCTTCTAGAGGACCTGCTTTTGTGAACTGGTTGGAGTGGAGTTGAAATGAAAAAATAAAGATCATGTAAATGAATAAAACACCACTGTCTGTACTGTTTAGTCAAGATGAATGCATTTGCTCAATTAAAAGTTCATTTTAAACACCTAAAAAGTGTTTAAAATTAGTGTTTAAAAGTACACCTCTGTGCAATATCAGTTTAAAGTCAATGATTCAAAATGCATTATTTCACAGAGTTAAATACTCCAGACTAAACTGACTATACAGGCTGCTGACCAACTAAATTGAGTCCACCTCTGATTTCTAGTTAGTTAATTGCATGAATGAGTTTATGAAATTAGCTTTGAAGACTGGAACTTCTCTCATTTTGGATCTGATGTGCTGTGCATATCTGTATATTTGCATCATGATTATACAAAATAATTTTTTTAGAGAAATTAAAAAATCTGATTGTCATCAAAAAGATGGTAAAGGACACGGGAAGATAAGCGAGCCACTAAAAATCAGCAAAGACTGAGCTGCAGCTGCAGAAAAGAACAGAACGAGCCACAAGACCACTAATCAGAAGCGTGGTGTAGTGGTTGTCCACAGACAGCGTGCTTTGAAAGTAATTCAGACACAAGGGAGTCAAAGCTTTGTTGACAGCTCGGACAGTGTATAGGACTGTCTACGATGGAGTCCAGCAAGTTCACTGCAAACCTGAGCGGGAAACTCAAAGGCAGTGGTTTGATGATATCAGACTCCATGATGGCAACAAGTATTACAGAAAATTTTCAAAACAAATGAGCCAAATATTCCTGCATCACAAAGATCCAAAGCACACTGGCAGAATCGGTGTAAAGTAAAGTAAAAACTGGCCAAATGTGTTGCATGGCTTGAATCTAACAGAACACATTTGAGGTATGAAGGTGAAAAGCAGAGGAGCACAATCCTTTCCGCAAAGACCAGCTGAAAAAACCGTCCCAGGAGAATGGCAGAATATATCCTCAAATAAGTATGCAACAGTGACATCCATCATTCTGAAGAGGATTCAGTGTCTCATCAAAAAGAAAGGCAGACTTACAAAGTACTGATAAAACACTTTTACTGACTTCTGTTGCAGTGTGGTTTATATTTTTATCTATCTATCCATCCATCCACTGACACTTATCCTTTTTTAGGGTCGCGGGGGGCGCTGGAGCCTATCCCAGCTGTCCTAGGGTGAGAGGCAGAGTACACCCTGGACAGGTTGCCAGTCCGTCGCAGGGCTAACACATAGACAGAGACAACCATTCGCACTCACATTCACTCCCGCATTCACACCTTGTTTGTTTTTTTTAACAGGGTAAAATAAAGACAAGGGATGTGATTATGGTTAGTTATTAAAGCGATATTGCACAGGCGTGTCCTCACTTGTAAGCGCATTAACACTTACACTTCAGACTAAATTTGAGGATTTCTGTATTTTTGTACCTCTGTGTCTCTCCTCTTTGCTCTTAGTGCGTTCAGCTTTGGATGATTTCTTTGTTTCCACAGACGAATCATTCAAGGATAAGTCCTCTATAATGCTCACTAAGGACAGCTTTTCTTGCTCTGCTTTCACGGGTGAAACCCTCCGTTTCTCTGCTGTGGCCCCTGAAACTTGCTGCACGGCTTCTCTCTTCCGCTGTTCCTCTTCTCGCTTTCTAAACACAAAGAAAACCAGGCAAAAAATGCAAAAGAAACCTCGTCATTTGGTACAGGCAGTATTGTAGGTTTCTGGTTATTTTCTAGCTCTGGACCTTTTTTTAAGAACATTCCTGGACGTCTTCTATACAGCTTGAATATAATCTGATAAGGATATTAGCTTATCATTGGTAATATGTGGGGAAAAAAAGCTTTGCTTAAAAGGCATGTCTAAATAAAACTGCCTGCTTGGATTACCATAAAAACCTGAAGTCAATGTGCCCTCTGAAAACAAATTTACTTGTCAAAAGTGTTGTTTAAGAGAATAAAGATGAGACTGGTGAGCAAATGGCAGAAGAAGAACGAGTCGGAAGAGGCAGACAGAGAGGAGACGTATGTGTGTGCTGGGCTGACAGAAAGAAAGATAGATATGGAGAGAGTGTGACTGCTTCAAAGGCAAAGTAAATGTAATTTGCGAGACACAGTGTGAGACAAACAGAGGGATGTCAGTGAGTAACTTCTAATGAATATAAACACCATGAAGCCATGTAATCAGTGATTACAGCTTAAGTGTGTGGTGGTTCTGGGTTTGTCTGGGCAACCAAATGTTAACCAAACCAAATGTGTTAATGTTCACTAAATAATAATATTTTCAATTCAATTCAGTCAGACACCTGTTTATATTGTAGGGTAAAGACCCTACAATGTTAGAGAGAGAAGTCTGATGAGCCCCTATGAGTAAGGACTCGGCGACGGAGGGGAGGAAAAACTTCCTTTCCTCTGAGTTTGAGGTGAAGCTCACTCGGATTTTAACTCATCCAAGAGTTTTAGGAGATCGACCTATGATGTCAATTTGAAAATCTTATGTCACCTCATTCTCGATTTATCATATTCATAAACTTGGGTGTCCCTCAGCTTTTCACAGAAATGCAACAGAGGTATGCAGATGCATGCTCCATGTATCCTTAACATATACCTATGGGGCTTGATATTTCAGATTGATTATATGAGTAGAAAGATTCAAGAAGCTAACATGGGAAAAATATGTAAGTACACTCACTGCAGCATTCTGGATCATCCTTTCAGGGTGTTTTAGGACAGCCCGATAATAATACATTCCAATAGTAAAGCCTGTATGTTTAATATGCGCACTGAAGGACATATCTTGGTCAAAAATAACTCCAAGATTCCTCAAAGTGTTATTGCAAGGCAAGATTATACCATCCAGTGAAGAGGTCAGATCTTTATGTCTTTAAGACATGCTTGTAGTTTAACTAGTTGCTGTGTGTCATCTGGCTTCATAGACAAATATAGCTGGGTATCATCTGCATAGCAATGAAAATATATGTAATGTTTTCTCATAATGCTTTCTAAGGGAAGCATGTATAATATAAACAGTATTGGTCCCAGCACAGGACCCTGTGGAACTCCCTCAATAACCTTTGCGTTTGAAGAAGACTCCCCATCTACATGAACAAATTTGAGTCCGTCAGACAGATATGATTGAAACCCCTGCAGTGTATTTCTTTAATACTGTGTATTCTAACCCATGTATACAATATTGTGGTCAACAGTGTCAAATGCTGCACTGAAACCTAGCAGAACAAGCACAGACATGAGTCCACTGTCAGATGCCATAAGGAGATCACTGCTAGGCTCTGTTAACGCTGGTTAATAAAAGCTAGTTATGCCAATTCCTTCACTTTACCATTATACCTATAACTCTGGCATGACCCTATATGTGTCTCTCACTTGGCTGCATCCTTGCGCAGTTGCTCGTGTCGCATGAGGAGCTGCTTTCTCTCCCTGAAGGCCTTGCGGACAGTGTAGCCCTTGTAAACCGCCTGGATTGAGGCGGCAGCGATGTCCTGGATAGCTGCTATGGACAGAGCACCATGCTCCAGCATGAACTGAGTCACCTCACTGTGCCCCCCCAGCAGAGCATAGTCCAGAGGGGTGTACCTGCACAGCATAAACAGTGTGATTCATACATCTATTTCCTACTTTTTAAGCTTCACCTCGGCTGCTTTCATTGTGGTCTCAGTCCTCACCTCTCCTCACTGTGCTCCATTTGATTGGGAAAGGCATTGTAACCCAGCAGCAGTTTCACAGCGTCAAGGTAGCCATTGTTACATGACCAGTGGAGAGCGGTCCGGCCCTGGACCCCCATAAAGAAAAAAACAGCATTAACGTTGTATGTTTAAACCTTACAAAAAAAAGTCAGACATGAAAGCATATTCAAGCAAATACAGGCAATTTCTTACCTCCTTGTCCTGTATATTAGGATCAGCGTGGTTCTCCATGAGAACAGCCATGCAGGTGATGTAACCACCGTAAGCTGCGCACTGCAGTGGAGTCCTTCCTGCATGATCCTGCAAAAAGTTTACACAGCAGATCAGAAGTTTTGGAGCTACGACATAGACAGCTTTGAAGTTCACAATGATCAGCCATATGCTTTACGCTGGACACGAGAATCCAAACTGTTTTTGGTCGTTAATGAGGACAAAATCCAAAATTCATGTTCAGTATGTAACTAGGAAGTCACTCGGTGCTGTATTAGATTATCCATAACAATGTTGTTTTATGATTATTAACCAGAGATAGTTTCTGTTGCTTTAAAGAACGGAACACAGGTGAAACACTACCAAATAAAAGCAGTTTAAATGAAATAGAAGTAACTGTAACAAAAATTTATGACTAAATGTTTCCAATTGACCATGACAATTTAATATGACACACTACTGCAGCAGCACGTTGGCTTTGGTTAAACTTTATTGCATTTTGCTGCAGGGCTGAGGTAGAGGGTGAGTGGTCACGCTTCATATTAAAGAAAAAAGCATCCTTTCATCCCCTCTCCTGCTCTAGTATGTTCACTGTAACCTTTTATTAACCTGTAATTTTAAACTGAATTTGGACGATTTAATCCTAATGGTTACTTTATCAGTTATAGTTATCTAGTGTGTGAATGAGGCTATCAGTAGGCTGAAACAAAATGAACCTATCAGACAGATAGCAAAAACTTTAGTAGAAGCCAAATCAGAAACCTGGTACATTCTTAAAAAGAATGGTGTAGTGGTTAACATATAAATTAGACACCTGAAGGGTCGCTGGTTAGATTGCAGTCGGAGACACAAATCCCTTTTGGGGTTGTGTCAGGAAGGGCATCTGGTGTTCCACTCTACCAAATCAAACTTGCAGAGATACCCATTTTGGCATGGCTGCCATGTTGTGAAACACCAAAAGGACTAAAAACTAAAACTAGAGTGTGTGATGAGGAATATTTCCAGGATTAAGAAAAACAACTTTACACCACCTATCTGAATCAAGAACACACTTGACGAGGTAGGAGTATCACTTTCCAAGTCCACAATTGAAAGACACCCTTTATGAATATGAAGACAGAGTGTGTACAACAAGGTGCAAACCATTGGTTACACTCACGAACAAGAAGGTCCGATTACACTTTGCAAGAAAACTATCTAAAAGAGCCAAAACAGGTCTGGAAGAATTCTAGGATGGATGAAAGCAAGATGAACTTGTACTAGAATGATGTGAAGATAAAAGCCTGGAAAAAGAGAGAAACAACTCATGATCTAAAGCATACCACATCATCTGTCAAACATGGCAGAGGCAAAGTTATGGTATGGGCATGTATGATCCAGAGGAACTGGGTCACTAGTGTTCATTGATGATCTGGCTGCTGATAGAAGTTGCAGGATGAACAGTAGAGTGTACTCTTTGCTTAGATTCAGCCAAATGCTGTCAACGGATCAGACACACTTCACACTGCAAATGGATAATGACCCAGTTATTTAATGGAGAGACTGACAAGCAAGCAGCACATCTGGTGGATCATCATAGGAGAGGAAACACAACATGTCTATGGCTTCTTTTGTTTGTTTTCAAGCCTTTAAATAGTCTTACCCCACCCTAACTAAGCTCTTACATGTGCACTCACCATGCTGGTTGCTCAGGTCAGCTGATCAGCTGCTCCTAGATAATGCGAGGGCACAGCAAAAGCTCAGAGGGAACAGATCTTTTGCTGTGGCAGCACCTAAGTTGTGGAATTCGCTGCCACTGCATATTAGACAGGCTTCTGCACTGCCCATTTTAAGTCACTTCTTAAAACCTACCTCTTTTCACTTTCCACAGTGTGAGAGGTGATTTTCATTGTTTTAATTGTTTTTGTATAAATGGTTTTGTATATTTATTCTGTTCTTAAGCACTTTAGTCAGCACTTGCTGTTTCAAATCTCTTTATAAATAAGACAGCTTAGCTTAGCTAGGCTTCTATACTTTAGACGCCCGTTGCCTGCAAATGATTTTAATCCAAGTATTAAAAACAACTACTCCCTTAGTGAAATATGGTTATGCATACCTGTACATTGGGACTTATCCCATTCTCCATCAGTATCTGACAGACTTCAGCGTTCCCTCCTAGAGCTGCCCAGTGTAGAGCAGTGTGACCATCTACGTCCACCAGGTCAACACGTGCAGAACCTTTATTCAAAACATTCGCATGACTACAAAGACCACAGGAAAACTGAAAAAGGAAATAAGACTTTCCCGAAATTACTGAGAAAGTGTAACTAACATATGTTAATGAACACCCACCTTTGATCAGTGTTAGTATGACATCTCTGTGTCCCATCTCACAGGCACGAAACAGTGGTGTGTGTTTCATGACATCCAGAGAGTCAACCATTGCGCCCTTCTCCAAAAGCAGCTTCACTGTGCTCTCATGGCCTGACAGGGAGGCCGCATGGAGCGCTGTTTAAACACACACACACACACACGCACATGATAAAACATGATGTCCTGAATCACTCCTCAGGTCTGTCCCTTCTTTTTCTCCACATCACTCCTTTGACTGATGCTCCTGTTTGGGCTGTGGCTAAAGCCTGGTCAGTGAAGGGTTAAACAGGGGGAGACATTTAATGAGGAGTGGTGCACTTAATCCTCCATGTGGAAATCCCACCTTGCCCTCACTCCAGTCCCCAGACAGTACAGACTGGAGTCAAGTGCATGGAAGTGATTCGGTCATTTACACTGCCCTTCACACTGTCTAATTAGCATGATTCAACCGTTGCATGTAATTCATGCATAAACAATGACCGTCGAGCAGAGGGGCTATCGCCATGGAGATTATAGGTTCAAATAGCCCCGGGGGGTCAAAGCGTGGCGGGAAGTCATGTGCGCCTGCATGTATGTGTGTTTGTCAAAGGACAGTGCTGGCAGTAGTGCGCGTCTGTGACGAGCTCACATTAATTTTGCTCACAGTATCACTTCCCTCTCTCCTGTGATCTCACTGCCTCTTTTGCACTTTTGGGGGAATCCCCTGTGACATCATCATCCCAACTTTAAAACAAGCAACCAGTAAGGACAAAGGTATGTATGTATGTGTACATAGAGCATTAAGACCAGGGAAATTATTTCCTCATTCCCTCGAAGCACACAGAGGACAGGGGAAGTGGGCCAAAGCAGTTCGGAGGAGCTTTAGTTCCTCCTCTGGTTTGTCAAGTCCTCACCAGTGCCACCGTACTTGTCTGCCATGTTGATGTCAATGTTTGGGGTGAGGGCCAGCATGGTGCGAATGACATCGTCACTGCCCTTCCCAGCAGCCCACATGAACGCTGTTCTCCCCTCTAGATCGGGCTCGTCTTTCACCGACGGATGGGACAGGAATACGCCAACTGTCTCCTTCATGCACACAGAAAGAAAAACGCAGGTTATTTGTGTTGTTTTTTGGACCAAGGTGAAGATACTGAAACATAATTACAACAAACTAACAAGATGAAGATCTGGTTTATTATTCTGCTGTAATTTAAAACAGGCGTTTGAATAATCAAGCGTTTAAACTGTCTGGTGTAGGACTTTCAAATATCAGTAACACACCACACTTGTAAGAGTCTAAGTTAAATAGTTTCTCATTTATAAGACTTTTTGTCAATTTTCCATTAAGGGGACCTTGAAGACCTTGGTGGATATAAGCCAGATTTCAATGGATTGTTAACATGAGCCCACTCTACACCCCTACAAAGTTTTATTGGAATTATTTCAAAACTTTTTGAGACATCGTGTTTACAGACAGCACGACAGGAAAACACTACCAAAACACAACCTCCTTGGCGGAGGTAACAATATGTGAGTCAGTGACTCACAGCATTGTTGCTTTGTGCCCCATAGTGCAGAGGTGTTGCCCCTTGGCTGTCTGAGGGAATAGTGCCTGATGTGTTCCTCTCCAGCAGCAGGTGGACGATTTTCGCATGGCCTGAAAAAGACACGTTTTTCATCAGAGGGACATGCTGGGAAACAAGGATGTGAAGCGCCAGGACGACAGCTCAACCACACCATCTTACAGATGCAGCGTGTGTTTTTGTTTGTACAGTTAACGTGACACTAAAGAAATAAACAGGTCGCTATCACACATGCTGTCACCCAGAAGTTTGGAGTCATTTTTGATGTAAATAAAGGCTATTCTGAGCGACAAATATATGAAAATACGTCACAAACCAGCAAAAAATTGCTTGTATGACGACTGTTTAATGATGTTTTCAGTTGTGCCCCTGTGAGATGTCTTATTTTAAACCACAGACGTGGTTTTGCACCTCGGCCTCCCACTTCTCTTTCTGTTCTGGTTAAAGCCAATTTTGCACACTTTTGAGACTACTGAGTAGTTCCCACTTTTCTATGAAATCATTTGTTTGTTTGCTTTAACTGGTTTTTAAGTACAAGACTCAGTTTCTCAGAACTTGTATATTGTGAAGTTTCTGAAGGAATTTTATTTTATTTTCTGTGTGACTATGATCAAACCCATTTAGGATGATTTGCCACACGCCCAAATAGGCACATTTTTTCCTTTTTTTAAAAACAGCACATTTGCTATCTGCTGTGTTAACTTAATCGATTCAAGTCTCACTGGAACAGGGTGGTTGCTGAAATGTGCGTCTGTATTCCTTCCACAGACATTCAGTTAAAAATGACATATGATTAATGACAGTATTAATCTTTGATGGTCACTTATAACATTTCTGATCTAAAAAGCACTTCAAACTTTTGAGTGAAAGTGTAAGATAACTGGAAGTGTTCACACAATAGGACTAAATAAATAGAACTGCTGGAGGAACCAGAGAAAAAGTCAGGGTGTTGCCTTCACACCACACATTTTAATGCCATTTTATCTGATCCATTCTTCTTCTTTTGGCTGCTCTCGCTAGTAGTCATGAAATCTGACCATGTCTCTGTCACACCAACCCTCTATATGTCCTCCTTTACTACATCCATGGACCTCCTATGAGTACTTCCTCCTGTCTGTGAGCTCCAGCGTCAACAACCTCTGTCCAGTATACCGACTATCCCTCCACTGCATATGTCCAAATCATCTTAGCCTTGCCTCTCTAACTTTGTCTCCTAAACATGTGACCCCAGCTGTCCCTCTGATGTTCTCATTTCTAATCTTGTCCATCCTTGCAACTCCCAATGAAAATCTTAAATTCTGCCACCTGCAGCTCGGCTTTGTGTCAGTGCCACCATCTCCAAACCATACATCATTGCAGGTCTCACTACCATCTGCACTCTTGTTGCTGTCCTTCTGTCAAAAATCACCCCTCATACTCATAACACCCACTCCACCCTATCCCTACACTCTTCTTTACCTCTCTTGTGCACTGTCTTTTGCTTTGGATTCGGATTGACCCCAGGTATTTCACCTCATCCATCTCCACTACCTCTACTCCTGTATCTTTACCTTTCCACTTGTCTCCCTCTCATTCACACACATGTATTCTGTCTCGCTTCAAGCATCTTTCATTCCTCTTCTCTCCAGAGCATACCTCCACCTTTTTACCTATTTTTCACCTGCTCCCTGTTCTCACTACAGTGTCATCTGCAAACACTGAAATGGAGTAAATGGACACTTCTGCCTAACCTCATTTAGCAAACCTGCCCATCACCAAAGTGGCTGAGAGACTGAAACCTAAGCTGCTAGAAAGGAAAAAAATGTGGATTCTAAATTCGACTGGTAGTTTAGCTTTTAAGGATATAATTTCTAAAAAGCCTGAAATTCTTGCAGGTTCTTGTAATAATAAACTGCATATAAGATGTGTGTCAACTCACCCAGCAAAGCAGCCCAGTGCAGCGGTGTTCTGAAGAGGTTATCATAAGCTGTTACATTACAGCCCTCATAAGACGTCAGCACCTCCACTACTGCCTCGTTGCCATCAGCAACGGCAAAGTGAAGGGGCGTCCGACCCTCATAGTCCTGCCAGTTCAGCAGGGACTCAGTGGGTGCTGCTTCCTTTACACAAACACAGACAGCAACAAGAAAAGATGCACACATGCAGGTTTGATGTGTGAGGATGGGAAATGAAGACAAATGAATTTGTGATCGTGTGTGTGGATATGGCGTGTACCAGTATACAGCGGACAGTTTCTGTGGCACTGGGCTCCTGACTGTGTGCAGCCCAGTGCAGGGGGATCTTGCCTTCACTGTCTGGGATGCCGATGTTGGAGTCGTGCTTGATCAGAAGGCGAACGTGTTCTGGTCGGTTATAAAAAGCCGACCAGTGAAGAGCAGTTTGCTGTCGACAGAATGACGATAAAAGATGACACAAAGATTTGTCAATGGTGCTAAAATTAAAATGGGCAGTCGTAAGACTGGGTTTGAGGTTTCCACTTCAAAAAAAAATCACTACACTATGATACAGCCAGGAAATATGAGGGAACGTGCTACACAAAGCTCATATTGAAGATCCACCAGTGAGCTGAGATTTAAACCTAGATGCCGACAACTGAGCTATTCTGAGATTTGCTGAAACCACTGTCATCTGACACGATGATGCATATTGGATTATTACAAAACTAACTACTGATGTCAGATACACATCAGGTTGAGCAGACAGAGAACACTGTGTGTTTGTGGTTTTATCAGCAAGAACACAGGACAAAGCTACAGCTTGTTAAGCTTTTCACTGAACGTGTTTATGTATGTATGACTTAATGTGTGTATGACTTAAAACCGCCGCTGTATCTACCAAATGGCTTTGAGTGAGTCTGTTTGAAGGTTAATGGCTTGACGCCCTGGCTGGCAGTTTTGTGACTGAGAACAGTTATAAAGACAGATGGATATTTACGCACTCTACTCCACTACCTTATTCTTGTCCTGTGTGTCAACCTCTCCAGGTCCAATATGTTTGAGGAGCAGGGCGAGCGCTTTAGGTGAGGGGTGTCTGGTGGCCAGGTGGAGTGGGGTCATTTCCTCTAAATCTTTCTGCAGCCAGTTAGCACGCCTGGACAGCAGCAGCTTCAGGAAACGCACGTTCCCCTGCAGCACACAAGAGGGACAAACTGTGCTGATAAGAAGCTCAGAAATCGCCAATTCTCCTGAACATTAGTCATGAACCAGCAACAATGACACACACACTCCCACACACACACACACACACACTCCCCGGGCTTTTAGCCGCGTCTGGTTCAATCCACAGGTCATCCATCTTCGTTCCCTCCTCCTGCCTCACTCCTCAGTGTGTGTGATGAGCTGTTAAACAGTAAACAGCAGCACTCTGCCTGCCATCCCCTCCTCATCATCGTCATCATCTTTATACTCACTTTTTTGGTCTTTCACCAGCAGGCCACTGGGTGCAACAGTGGCCACACAGCAGCAGTGCGAGGGTGAACATGTGTGAGGGTGTTTAGTATCGTTCTGTGACCACAAAGCCACAGACTGACAGATCTATCTCGTGTGTGAGCATGCATCTAGACTCTAAGAGAGTGTGTGTGTGTTCCTGTCCTCCTATTCTCAGTCCAATTAGATCAGTAATCCCTTGCCTCTCTCGCTGTCTCAGCCACTTATTGATCAGATGTCAAAGAGACAGGGCTTCCCATCACTAGCATCCCCCAACATACACACACTCCCCATCTACGAGACAGATCCTAGTAACCTATTACCTTCCCTCTCCCTTCAGTGATATGATGATCCTGTATCAGTACACTCTAATAAAAGAAGCTGCCAATAAATAACAGAGAGGTAAAGAGATATTATTAGCACCACATCCCCGTTGTTCTCATCACTCTGGAGGTTTTGTCATTAACTCTTTGTCTTCATTGTCCCTAAGTGTGTAGATTGAACTGAAAAGAACATCAAGCCCCTCCTCTTTCACACGTTTGTGTGTCTAAAATGCTGTGAAACAGCAGAAATACTCCATGCAGAATAATTCTTCATGTACAAGCATGTGCATAGGACGCTCATAGCTACACTGCTTGTGTCTGAGGCCCATAAATCAGGTCATATTATCTTCAATAAGCCCTAAGGCCATAATTACAGCCACTAGGGGGCACTGGCTTCCCATTGGAGCTGACAGACTGTCAAAATTTCTCTGTTATTTAACTTCTATGAGATCACACCTTGGGTTCATATTCATTTCACTTTAATAAATCTATCCAATTATGGCCTTTGCGAATGAATTTTGTCAGGATAATGACATAAAAAGGGCCGACATATGTAACTGATGACATTAGTGTGCTTTATGTGTGTGCTCCAGTGTTCACCTGCACATCTGCGAATGCCCGTACCTTCTGTGCAGCGAGGTGCAAAGCGGTTCGCTGGCTGAGGTCGGTCTTGTTGACCGATGCTCCGGCTTTCAGCAGAATCTCTGCGCAGTCCAGACGGTCAGCCAGCACGCAGTACATCAAAGGGGTCCGGCCGAACTGGTCCTCACGGTCCTTCAGCAAGGGCTCTGCTACATGTGGACACACATGAAGCACAACAGAAGGTTTAAGTCAGAGGTTAAGACCCCAATAGAGACCACGATTTTGGTGAAAATCCACAGAATTCATTCTTGTAAGTTCTTGTACTTAAAGAGAAAAAACTATTTATTTGGAGCTGCTAAGAGTCACAAGGAAGCACTTTAGCACTCATAACCTGCATCCTCATATTTGCCCTCTTATATTCTTTTACTACACATTTCTAATTTATGCCACATGCCATGACTTGTGTGACTTCATGAACCTAAGATGTGCTGCTTACCGGTGATGAGTTTGAGGAGAGCGCTTCTGTCTCCGTTGACAGCTGCTGCATGAACCTGCGAGCCCAGAGAGGCAGGTCCCGGGCTGGACGTCGCTGAGGCCTGCAACAAACAGATGGAAGGTCACAACTGGAGCTGCAGCAACACATATACACACACACAGTTTAACAAAGTGACATTAAACTGAGTCTAGACAGTTTCCTTTGCATTCACTTGACTCAAAGCACACCCTCATTACTGGACACACTCACAATTAAGTGCTTCATGTTCAGTATAATATCATATTGTGTGACAAATAAATATATTCTAAATAAAACTGCATTTCTCGAGATCAGAGAATATAGACGCAGTTTTTCTGTATACTAAGCAAACAGTGATTGAGCCATTCAGGAGGCTATTACTATGTTACACACGGATCGTCTTGCGGGCAGATAATAAACACCTGAAGCTCCACAAGCAGTCGATCGTACAGCAAAATGCGTACAGCCGATAACAAAATCAGGGAGCTAATGTGAGCTGGCAGTAGGGACTGCGAGTGTGCACAATTGAAAGTATGTGCTTGTGTGTGTGTGTGTGTGTGTGTGTGTGTGTGTGTGTGTGTGTGTGTGTGTGTGTGTGTGCTCCCGCTGAGGGGGTTAAATCTCTTCCTGGCCCCACTTAACCAGAGCGCAGTGAAAGCTGGGTAACGTGCAGACAGGAAGCAGCTGGGGAGGGGGAGACCCTGTGTGAGCGTGTAAGAGGGGGGTCTCTCTTCATGTCTTATTCATGTCTCATTAATACTGCAGCATGCCTTGCCGTGTTTATATCTGTGTGTGTGTGTGAGCGCGCATGCATGTGTGAGTTTGTGTGTTCGGTTTGGAGATGTGGGACAAGCCCTGCGGAGCGCAGCACAGAAATCAATTATTGCCCTTAAACACATAAATGCTGGAGGCACAAACTGATGCCACAATCAGAGTTTTCTCCGAGACGTTTTCATTAACTCCCAGATCTGATGCTACCCAAAACTGACCATCCAAAGAGACTTCATGCCGATACAGCAGAGGGAAGTTACTGATAAGTGTTAAGCATTCGCAGCTTTAAAAACACTTCTAAACTTTTGGTCGGGGAGGTGAGGGAACACTGCGGTGTCTTCCATCCATCGTTTCTCATCCCCCTCTTCCTCCCCCTAGTCACCTCGTAAAGAGAGCTCCCGTAGACACTGCGTGCAGCACGGCAATTACCCATCATGCTCCTGCTTTCTCACGCACTGCCAAGTAGTGGCAGAGACTTAATACAAGTTCGTTACAACATTTACTGCGAGGTAAGGCTATGTGTGAGATCAAGCGGGTGGTGGTGGTAGTAGTGGGGGAGCGGCACCTTGAAGGTGTGTGTTAGTGTGTCAGCGTGTGTGTTTGGCACATGTGCCATGTCATGGGAAGTGATTTTCCGTGAGAGAGAGTTTTTACACGAGCTTTACCAAAATCAACCACAAACGTCTCTAATTTAAAGTCATTACCCCAGTCAGTAATGCAGATGGAAATGCTCACTCAGACACTCACAGAGTCTGCAAATATTTAACTTAATGCACGCACAAACAGCAGATATTCCAGAGCTGCACAAACAAGTAATACAATTTTATTATTATGATTTCTTTTATACAAAAAAAAGAGATGATCACAAGACCTCCTTTAAGTCGTGCACTCAAGCCAAACTTCTTTCCTTCTGTCCATTAATTTTTATCCTTTTCTACACTTCTCAAGTCTATTTGAAAGCCCCCAGCAGTCAGACTAAAATATGAATTGATTTATGAATAATATTAGATGCAGGAAAATAAATAAATAAATAAACAAAAGTTATAATTTGGCCAAACATCAACATGAGGGACACGAGTCAATATCTGAATCTATGTGAGGGACATTCATATCACCAAGAGTGGGCAATTAGAGTTTTACGAGGACCTGAGTGTTTTGGAAACACCTACAGTGCATCCAAATTTGGCTAAAAAGGCTTTTGCAATGCAGCGTCTGAAACTAGACAAAGGAGGGTGTAAACACAACACAAGGTCCTGTTGAGAGGTTTGGAGTGGTCTCATTTAGCCATTCATACGCGTTCCTCAGGGAGCACTCCGCTTGTTAATATGAAGACAATAACTCAGAGTAAACCATTGATCATGGACTGAGGTCCAGACCAAGTGATTGTGCATCTGTATGAGTATTGATTCATGCTGATGCTGACATTATTTAGTCTTTATTCATATTCTGCCTCATATAACTGCAGAGATTTTAACAAAGAATCTAGACACTCCGACGAAACCTTTCAGAAACACGACAGGAGTGCTGCAAACATACGCGCTGCTGCCTCCTGACAGACACACACTCACTGAAAGTAACGCTTCAATTGATGCCGTTGAGACAAACAGGTAAAAAAGTGTGTGTGTGTGCTTCTCTACTTGTCTGTCACTGTGAAGGTGTCTGCTTTTGATAGGCGACATGACTAGGGCATGCTGGGTTAGCAATGGGGGACAGAGCCTGAGCCTGTGGCCTTTATTTCATTTCTAGAGCACGCACGCACACACGCAAACATTTTTATTACCGTTTATACAGTTAGAGCAGAGAGCCCTTAGCTTCTTAGCCATCACGGGGTTATTATGGGTTCCTACATGCATGTATCTGATAGAAGAGAGAAGCTTCAGGGGTCGGTTCCTCGATTTTTTTTGACTGACAGGTATAGATGTTGGAGGAAGGATAATATCAGCCCTTAAGGATCCCCAATCTGTAAAGCCCTATTTCTCGGGGACTTCCTGTTTCCCTAAGGACCAATGAGCTGGCTCCCTCAGCTGGGGGCCGAGCCCTTGGGCACAGCGGGGCCAATCAGCAGGAGGGAAGCAGGCTGAGTGACACATAGATCTGCTAATTTACATCATTACCACAGTGCATCCTGACAAATGAGCCCCTAGGGTGTGAGCCAATCACCTGGGAGAGTAATGCAATTAGGTGGGACCACAGCTGTCAATCTCACAGCCACGGGGGTCAGGTAGTGACGCCTGTGGCTAAAACACCCCTGCCTGACTGCCGTTCACTCAGACACACACCACCGATACACACACACACACACACACACACACATATGGTATATGTATAGAGATTAGTGATGCAGATATGAAGTGTAGGATGGAAAGGCGTGTGTGTGGGCAGAGGCACATTAGAGCCTGGCTCTCTATCTTCCTCCTGAGATACTCAGAAAGCACAGAATGTGTGTGTGTGTGTGTGTGTGTGTGTGTGTGTGTGTGTGTGTGTGTGTGTGTGTGTGTGTGTGTGTGTGTGTGCGCGTGCGCGCGCACAACTGCTTAAGGGACACAGAGATTGGCTTGTGCCCTCTGAGAACTTACACCTGAGCCTAAGTGCGTGCATATCTGCATACATCAGGGTGTATTTTTGTGCATGTTTACATTCGCCCATGTGTTTTCATCCACTGGGAAACAGTGTTGTTATGCTCCGTGCAAAGACTACGACAACAAAAGGGGGAGAAAGAGGGCGGGAACCGGTGCAGCCCTGAATTTGACTGCTGCTAGTGAAGCTTATCTTAGTGTCATTAGGTGTTGTGATATCACACTGAGTCGATAGGGTTCTGCCCAGCTTGTGATTGGTTTGTTGTGTGTCTGTGTGTGTGTGTGTGTGTGTGCACATTTGTGGGCTGATCAATTCTGTCTTGAGTGGCAGACTGTCAACATTTTCACTTAGCCTCTTTTTAGCTTCAAAGAGAAGAAGAAGAAGGGATGAAACAACAACAATAACAAAAAAAAACAACAACAGACAAGTTCTCTAACACTACCAGCAGAGTCCCCATAACCTTGTCTGTGTAGTTCAGCCACTGCTTGAGACACTCTGAGAGTTAGAGGAGCTGTGTGTTTTGTGTCATCCCATTATATCACTAATGAGCCACCCTCAGGAGGGAGGGCAGAGAGACAGCAAGGCAGACAGAAATAGAGAGATGAAGAAAAAAGACAGAGGAGAGAATGAGAAGGCAGTGTAGGGGGGGCAGAGACACCAGCTTGGGGACTTTTTCCTCTTCTCCCCACCATCCTCTTTTCCCCACACCTCTGAGTCTAATTGGACTAAAACTGTGATCTAATTAAATGTCCAATTAAAGTGCAGAGAGCAATGTGCCCACCGGCGAATCAGAGTAGAGGGACATAATCAGCTGGAAAAACAAACAAAAAAATCAATGAGAGCAATGCGAAATGGAAAAAAGATGGAGAAAGCAGAAAAGGGAGGCGAGGGCAAAACAGAAAGCAGATGGACAGAGGAAATCAGATCGGTGTGAGAGTGTGCTGCATTACTCTGCAGCTAGTGTGACGACAAATTACATTGTCAGATGAGGACGCTGAAAAGGGTTAACATGTTCACTGGGGTTTCCCTGCATGTAAAAAATTTTGGCACCCAGAAAATGAGGGTTAGGTCTTTCCACCAAAGGACATTCACCAGAACTGTTATAAAAATACTTAAGATTGAACTTTTTTTTTTTTTAAAAAAAGAGGAAAAAACAGTGAGATCATTTACAAAGCTATATATATACATATATATATTTTTAAGAAATGCAGACTTCTGTTAAGACAATGTGGAGCATTCCCACTTTGAGCCTGGAAACACCCTGACACGCTGTATGTTATTAGTCATCTCATACCCTTATTTTCCATGCCTCACAACATCCCAGCAAGCTGAGATGAACAACAGCACATGACACCATGACATTATTTAACAAAAACTAAGCCAAAACACAGAAGCAATGTGTGAAGTACACACAGTCATTCAATAGCTTACTGAACCCCCGTTAAAACCAACCTGAAGCAGTCATTTTCTGTGTGACTTCATCTGTCTCTCACATCGTTGTCGAGGAATTTCGACCTACTCTTCTTTACAGTGTTGCTTCAGTTTATTGAGGTTCGTAGGCATTTGTTTATGTACAGCTCATTTAATATCTCATCACAGCATTTGAATCAGGCTGAAGCCTGGACTTAAACTTGGTTATTGCAACACCTCATTCTTTTTCTTTTCAGTCATTCTGTTGTAGATTCGGTGTGATTGGGATTAATTTTCTGTTGCATGACCCAGTTTTGTCAAAAGGATGGCCTATATACAGAGGAGTTCACGGTCAACTCAATGAGTGCAAAGTCCCCAGGTCCTGTGGCTGCAAAA
Source organism: Haplochromis burtoni (assembly GCF_018398535.1). Taxonomy (NCBI): domain Eukaryota; kingdom Metazoa; phylum Chordata; class Actinopteri; order Cichliformes; family Cichlidae; genus Haplochromis; species Haplochromis burtoni. The sequence goes on along the minus strand of NW_024582591.1, from coordinate 609,065 downwards.
CAAAACCAAATCATCACCTTTTCACCACCGAGCTTGACAGTTGGTATGAGGTGTTTGTGCTGATGTGCTGTATTTGGTTTTCATTGTGCATTATGGTCAAACATCTCCACTTTGGTCTTGCTGTATGTCAAGCACATTGTTCCAGAAGTCTTGTGGTCTGTTCAGATGCAGCTTTGTAAACCTAAGCTGTGTAGTAGCTCAGTTTTTTCTTCAGTCTTTCTGTCATGAACGTTAACATTTAACATGCAAACTGAGGCCTGGAGATTCTCAGATGCACCTCTTGGGTCTTTTGCAGTTTCATTGAGCATTACACAGTCGGACCTTGGGTGAATTTCCTGGGACGTCCAATCCTGGAAAGATTGGCAACTACCTTGAATGCTTTCCACTTGTGAATAATCTTCCTCATGGTAGAATGAGGAACTTGAAAATGTTTCGAAATGGCTTTATAAGCCTTCCCAGCAAGCCGCCAAAACATCTGCTTTTATAAAGGTGCTCACCATTACCGATGATGAGTAAAACAAGTGCATTTGATTAGCAGCACCTGGATGCTAATCAACCTCTTAACTCCTATGGAAACAATACTTTACTTACTGTGTACTTACTTCTCCACACACAGATTCTGCTTTTTGGCTTAGTTTTTGTTAAATAAATAATGACAGTTTAACATATCTGGTGTTGATTATGATTTTTTTATGTTCTGATATGTACAACTCTAGAAATGAAAGAGGGTATACTTTCTTTTTTGTGACTGTATGCAAAACATAATTAAAGTTCAACAGCAAAGTTTTTCACAAAAATAAGTAGTTGCAACACCCAAATTATTTATATATATTCATTTTTCCTATGTCCTTCTGTTCAGTAGTATTTAGTTAATTGACCAATATCCAACTTTTACATCATTACCTCTTCTCAATGAGTAATTTTATATAAATAACATATAATATTTTTGCTAAATTAAAATAACAGTAAAAGTTGTTTGCTCTTCAAAACTTTGATCCAACTTTAATTCACATTATTAATCATCTATGAGCAAACACAGTAAAGACAGTTTATCAAAGGATTTTTCATACCTCATAACTACATATATATACATAAAATGTGCACTGACACCCAAAGGATATGGAGCTCCTCCCTCTCTTTATCACTGAGAAATCCTCCCCACTCCATCTGCGAGTTGCTCGCACACTGTGAGCCCCCTATGGACAGCTTTAGCCCATAAAATATTAATACTGGGATTCAATTCAACATTCCAGCTTAATCTCCTTAACAATTAGGTTGCTGCTGCACACACACACAATTAGCTTTGTTACACACGGTCTTGACTCTAGAGAGAGATTTAAAGACCGGGAGTTCAGCTGAGACACTAAAGACATTACCAATAGAAAAATCAACTTCAGGGATTTATACATCAAATTAGACCTGGTTAACTGCACTCAGTGCACCGGAGTCTTACCATATCTGCGTTAAGGGGGACACTTCAGCAGATGTTTCCCAGTTCAGAGCATCCTCAGTGGGTGTGAATGTGCATCCAGGTCCCCTACCTGTCCTGATCCTGACTCCTGCCAGGGCAGAGAAAGAGGCTCGCTCACATACTGAGATCAGCCCACCTGTTCAAACAAATAACTGCCAGCATAACACTGTACTGATTACAGGCAGGGGAGACATGTCTCAGAGTAACAGATTGTTTATAATAGTTATAGCTCTGAGTTGTTAAACAGTGATTTAAAAACCAGCAATTAACCACAAACGGTCTTTTTTCCTCCTTCTTGTTCTTTATGGAGAACATTTGCAGAGGTTTTGGAGAGTTGTGAATCAAAGTAGGTATCTAAATATTTAAAAAAGATTTGTGCAACCAAGTTTGTTTTAGCTGGAAAACATAAAGCACATAGCTAGACGGTGAACAAAGGAGTATTGCAAAAAACTCAAGCATAATGATGCAACTCCATCGTGTTCAGAGAAATCAGTTATTCATAATCGCACTGAAAAAGTCCAGAGAAAAAAAACTGTGTTTGGCAATGGATCCGCTCAGTAAAACACTCGTGCCATAGCATTTTAACAAAGTGCTCCCTTCACTCCTCTTCGTCGTCGTCATATTTACCGTTTGGTTTTCTTTCGGCGAGGATGAAAATCTTTGAAAAGTTTTCTTCCAAGACGTCCCGTTGAATCGCCACTGTCTGTGTTGACAAAATACTACAACTCCCGTTAGTATCGTAAAACAACAACTCGCCATAATTTGAGTTTTCTCTTCATTCAAGTGAGCCGCTTGAAGGTACCAGAAAAACTACAGTATCCACAAAGCCTAGCAACTACCAGGAAGTGTCGTTCACGCTTCCGTGGTCACCGTGAGATTGGTTCGCCGTCGGCTTCCTGCTGCAGTGAGAAGAGCGGCGTCGAGACATACTGGGAAGACTTAACACCACCACCTCCAATAAATGCATCATACAATGAAACTGTTAGCACTACCTCCCTCTGTGGATGTCCGCTTTGTCACGGCTGTACTGCTGGTATGTATTTAAATGAAAGCCGTGGACTGTGCACGGTAACCGCAGGCTGTTGGTAGCTTCCATAGCTAAGCTTAGCTAAGTAATTGCCGCTGGTTAGTTAGCTGCTAGCTAAGCGACGAGCCTCTACTGGCATGGGACGTGGCTTATGAAGTGACTGAGTTGACCAGTATGTACGCTGTTAGTGTTGCAGATGTTTAGCAGGTTCACAGAGGAGGCCTTCTGGCTGTGTTTCCTCCTGCAACCCTCAAAACTAGTCAAGTTATCCGGCTGCAGTGTAGCCGGTAGTGTTGAACATCACTGTTAAAACTAGCTGTAATTTACAGTATGTGTTTGAGTTGCAGTAGCTATAATCGTTAAATGCTAGAGTTTGAGTGCAGGTAACTTTGTTAAGGTGTAGGAGTGCATCAAGCTAGCATTAGGCGCTACCACACATTGACAGCAGTTAGATAACTTCTAGCTGCTAGCATTGTTAATTTAAGAGATTTATGAAGGTTTGCTGCGTTTGACCTTCTTTAATATTTGCTCCTGTATTGATGCTGAAGTTAATGTGGGACTATTCGTGTTTCTGTATGTGTCTCTGAATGAAGCTCGCCGGTTGGTGAATTCCTCTGTTGTGGCTCATTCTCATTGGCTGACAACCCGGAACTAGCCAGAAAGCAGTGTGCCCTGAAGTGAAAACTTAAAAACTTGTGTGCGAGCTTCAGACCACCGTGATATCGAATATCAATCTGGTGCGGTGCCTTCTTTGAGGAAGTCGTTACCGTTTTTGATGATGTGAGCTGATACTTTGGTGCTGCTGTAGTTTAATCGGTCAACAAAAGGATTCATTGTGCTAATTTCAAATAAATAAAAACATTACAATTTGAATTAAAAAGGAAAACAGCTGGGTAGCATGAAAGCTTAGTTACATATAAGCAATAGATAGATGGAGACCAAACGAATGAGGTGCCGAGTTTTATGATCCAGACATATAGCTAAATATTGGGTAAATTAACATAATTAAGTAGAACTCCATACAATATAAGGAAACTGGTGTTAATAGTGAGTGATTTCTTTTGGGAGGCGGAAGGGAGGTGGGCCATAGGTAATGGAAAACTAGTTACATACACAAGAAAGTCAAAAACGAACCTGTATTTTTTTATTATTATTATTATTTTTAAAATCTGGAATATATTTCAACAAAGATGATGACATAATGATGTCACAAAGTAAATTACTGACATGAAGACACAGTTTTGACATTTATCAGTTTAAAGCAAGGTCAGCTTAAATGAAAGCGTGAGGTCTTTGAAGTCAAGGAAGACATAAATGTGTCTGAATGAGTCTATGGCCATGACGGGACAGTGAGCTGGAGTTTTCTGGATACTGAGCAGAGGATGGTGGAACTTACTTTAGTCCGTGTGAAGAAAGTTTATTGACCCTGTTGAGGAAATGTCAACATCATTAACACTTGTGTCACTTATACAAAAAGTACTGGGCTACATCATATTAAGCCTACAGGAGCTGTTTGGCTATGGAAACCTGTACCATGAAGCTCATGGTGCTTAGTTTCTGTGCTGATGATGATGCCAGAAGATGTCTGGAGCTCTGCAGTTAGTGATTCAGCAAAACACTGGTGACTTTTGCACACTCTGTGACATTGCTCTGGAGCTTGGCACAATGTTGTAGCTGAGTTTCTTTGGTTCATAAGCACTTTCACTTTGAAATAATACCATTTACAAGTGATCTTGGAATTTCCAGGAGGGAAGAAATTTCAGTGATCTCTTTAGAACAACCACTCTTATCAAATGTTTAAAGGAAGCGTGCATGACTAGGCACCTGAGCTTTATAAACCTGTGGCAATGGGACTGATTAAGAGGTATGGCCCAGCACTTTTGTCCATGAGGTGTATTTAGCTTAATATTATTTGAGACATGGCTGAAACATCCAACGCCGATCCCCCCCCCAAAAAGTGAGACCAGTGCCACATTTACATGTTGTTTAAAGTAGTTTAAAATCAATTTAATTAACACATATGAAGCAAGATGGATGGTGTCCGTGAAGGGATGGTACCTCACCTGATCTGCCTGCCTCTGTGTGCGGAATTGCTGTGATAAATAAGGGCCGATTAACAAAAATAGGTTAAACACTGAAAAATTGCACGTCACAACTTCTCAAATGTGAGAAATTGTTTCCTTACTTAAAATTATCAAATTAAAACTATATTGTGTTAGCATTTTTTTTTGCATTTAGGCCTGATGAACATGTGATTTAATGACAGAAGAAATTGGTTGTTTGCGGCCCTAATTTTGTAGGATAGTCTTTTTTTTGTTTGTTTTGTTTTGTTTCTTTAATCATTATTTATTTAAAGTAAAAGGCAGTGACGGCTTGTGTGCGAGCAAATGTTAAGGCCACTTGAGCTGTGTCACTCTTTACAAGTTTGTCGACTTCCTGAGAACTGGCCGACCTTCACGTATCCTGTTTAAAGAGGATCTTAAGTCAGCAAAGATAACAACAGATAACTAGATGGTGTGTTGTAATGTTACGTTTTGACTACAGTGGCTCTGGCATGGAGATCCACGAGTAATATCTGACAGCCTTGATGAAATAATTGGTAAAAGAGGAAAGTTTTGTCTTCTGTCGTAACATTTGCATGATTAAAAATAGGCTCATTTAGTAACAGTTTATTCTAGCTACAGTTTCCTTTTATATTTGCATCTGTGTGTTTGTAGTTCCTCTCGCCATTTTCCACAAAGTAAAAGTAAAATTTCCCATGTGTCAGTGCTCCTGTACATTTTAAATGCTTTGACATTTATCACAAAGTAATCTAGAAACCCGCAGGGTGTGAATAGGAAACCTTGATTGTACTTGTATCTCAGAAACCTGGTCTCACCTATTCTGCACCCTGCAGAATGTGAGACCTGGAATGTCGCTGTAATCCGGTTATGCACATGTTGTAGTTCCAACCCGTGTTTTCTTCTAAGCGTTGTCAAATATTTGACGACAAAAGGATGTTTGTACAAAAACGTACAAAATAATTGTTTGCAATGAACACCTTTGAGTGATGAATAAAACATTAAGAATTGGCTAATATTTTGAGGGCTCAAGGCAAAGAAAGAAAGTTATGACACTTATTTTCACACCTTTGAACCATAAAAATAAAATAAATAAAACCAAAAAAACCAAAAACTAAAAAGGCTGAGTGTTTTGAGGCTTAATCTCGGAAGCGACTCGTATAAAATAAATAAACACAATAAAAACTCATCTCAGTGTAATGGTTCAATGTTCAAAGATCTTTATCTACATTCCACCATTATATGCATTTTGGACAGTGTGGACAAAAAAGAAAAATAGTGCTTTTCCTGTATACTGTGTTCCATATAAACCTTAGTGAATTAACAAAAAATCCTGGGAAATTAAATATTTTACTCAGAAATCCAAGGCCACTTTGAAGCTTGCACTTGATACCTCCCATTTTCCTAGACATTACACAACAGCGACACATGTGATCTCCCCAGTGCATGCTCTCTGCGATGTCTGGTTGTGCTGATTTGTGCCAAGAATGATAATCCAGGTAATTCACAGCTAACGAGTGGTCGTAATGTGTCTTCTGCGCTTTACTCCGGGCAGCTCACAAGCATAAACTGAGTGGAGAGAAATTTCCTGTAAAAAGGACGAGAATTACACGAAGTACATATTATGTGCTACCTGTGAGAATGGGCAACTCCAGATGATATCCTCACGTAATTCACCCGACATTTTCCAGATTTCATATGTGGAAAAATCTTGAGAGCTTTGCAAACAAAGCAGGGCAACAGTAGGAGTGTGCACTGTATATTTAGCTCAGTACCAGGAATTGCAGGGAAGAATTCTGGGCACAACAGTGGAAAGATGACACTCACGCTCAGTTTTCTTGGGGCACACTGGGAAAGTTTTTGGTAAAGGATCCACTGTCATGAAGCTCTACTTTTATCTTTACTTCCACCTGGAGACAATTTGTTGTACAGTCAGCAGAAATCACCAAACACACAGTTATTAATAAACTATAAACACAACATAAAAATGCCACAAAGATTTAAAAATCCAACACTAGGCGAGAGAGAGACCTGGGAGAGATGAGTTTTTAATTTTTATCCCACATGTTGGCATATCGCATCTGGAGCCAGATGGTAGCACCTTGAACATCATAGACGGAGGATGGTCATCAAGGACTGGCTGGTTCTTCTTCAGCAATCATAGGAAAGTCATTCAAGGTCATACCTGCAATTTTATTGCAATTGTGTTACGTACATTGAGAGCAGAGAAGTAACCAGCACTCAGTTCTTTGTGTGTCTACACATAATTGGCCAATAAAACTGATTCTGACTCTGATCTTCCCCTCTGTATTGTTTTCATGTTTTATTATAAGAAGATATTTAAGCTGATTAGTCTTGATCATTTATCGCCACAGGAGAGATGGTTCTAGTCTTAGTTCTGAAATCCACAACCATCCCTTCATTTTCAAATGGACACGTTACACCTTACTGTGAATTCTCCAACTACAGGGTCGTAAAAAAAACACTGTCGCTTAGTCATCTGGGAACTTAACAACATGGTGCCATGCATATTTGCTTTGGCAGCCATGAGCCAAAAGTACATTTTAGCTGATTGGCTTGGCTCAACCGCTCTCCAAAAAGATCCACGTTTTCTGTGTGTGGCCCTAAATTTAACCTGTTGGTTGTCGGCGATTTCAGGTGTAAAATTGTGTGAAGCAGCACTGTGGTGTGCTACGTTTTAAGGAAGGAGTGTTCAACTCATCCTTATTAAGGATGAGAATTGAAAATCAATTCCAGTTGCGCTTCCAGATCACAGAAAACAGCTCCAAAATTATCATTGTGGTTTTTATTTTATTTTATTTTTTTGTTTTAAAGCACATTTTATCATAAGCTGTATTAATAATAATAATAATAATAATAAATTTTATTTATGAGCGCCTTTCAAGTCACCCAAGGACACTTCACAATAGGATAAAACACTTAGTAAAACAATGGCAGAATAGGAGCAATAAAATAAATGTATTTTTTTTTTATTATTAATGTGGTTGCAGATCTCTTGCACACATGAGTCACTTCATAGCCTTTTTTCTGCTTATTTTCCATGCAGATAATTGATCAGTAAGCAAACTGAGCTATCACATCAATAAAATCTGATCTATGTGCTTCCCCAGTCATAACACAGATGGAGATGTAGCGGTCTTACTCGGCATGTGTGTTTTAAGTTGTAACTGCTAATCCGTCCATTCCATGTGTGTCTGTAGGTGATGGGCCTCTCTACTCCCGGACAGGCAGAAATCGTCAGCCTGGACTCGAACAACATTGACGACGTCCTAAGTAAGACGTCACGCTTTATTCTTCACATTTGTCCTAAAGCAGACATTATATAAAAGGGAAAAATATTTTAGAGAATGATGATAACATCCTCAAATCTACACAAGTTCAAACAGTCTCTAGTCATTTAAGTGTCGACAATAAAGTAAATAAGTATATTTCTTTATTTATTAAATTGGTAGCAAAGGAAGATCTTGATTGTTGGTTTTGCATCTTAAATCTGTGTTTTGTTTTTTGTGTCATCTTACTGTCAACACGTTTTGTAGTGTCGCACAGTCACGTCTTTCCCAAAATCTCTAGATGTGTTTGCTACAATACTCAGATGACCTGGAAATAAGCAGCTCGCCACTGTTATGGCCGTTGTTTGATATTCCTCGGCTCATCCACTTTTCATTAAGCAGCATTTCATTTTCCTGTGGCTAAATTGTTCTCTAACTGCTTTCTTGTTTTGTTTTGTTTTCTTCCATCAGTCACAGAAAAATGACGGGGTTCACATTTAATTTGGTTTCTTAATTAATTTTACTAGCTGCACATACTTTCATTAGAGCAAGTAATACATAGAGGCTTACATTTCTTCCCTGTTTGTTTCCTTGCAGATAATGCTGGGGTGGCATTAGTGAATTTTTACGCAGACTGGTAAGTGTGTTGTTTCTCTCTGTGTCATTGGACCACCTCATTATAATGCCAGTGTTTTGCTAAAGTTCCACATTTTCCTTATTCATTTGTAAAGGGTTTTTATGCACTGCTTTCTGTTGTAATGTAGGAAATTCCTACAGTTAAAGTGGGAATAAAGAAAACACTTTCCTGATCATCCCACAGGTGTAGATTCAGTCAAATGCTCCATCCAATTTTTGAGGAGGCGTCTAACATAGTGAGGGAGGAGTTCCCTGATACAAAGCAGGTGGTGTTTGCTCGCGTCGACTGTGACCAGCATTGTGAGTAATACTTATAATTTTCCTTTCTGACACTGACATTTGCTGATGATTTGTTTGTACCTGTATTATGAAAATGGAGCCAACTGGTTCGTGTTTTTGGTGATCTAATACCTCAAACTCTTAACGGCATCATTCTGTATACAGGAAACAAAAAGGCGCGCACACACTCACACGCGCGCTCTTATACTTTTACTATACTTGATGCACATATGTACACATAGATGCCCGACACACCAAAGCACAGCCACATAAACCACCGGCCTCAGCCTTTTGAGATAAAGCAAATTAAAGGGAATTATTGATGACCTGCAAACTGTTTGAAGGCTAATGACAAAACTGCTGCTTCCTGTGAAGACCGAAGGCTTAGAGACCGCCTGCTGGGAGATTGACACCTGCCACACACACACACACACACACACACACACACACACACACACACACACACACACACACACACACACACACACACACACACACTGTGTGCAGAGAGAATATTTACTCTTGGTGGGGGGGCTGCTTTCATGTGGGAGATCAGAGCTCAGAGCTGACTGAAGGCACTGTTTTCAGACTGAGGTTTAACTGCTGTCTCCGTCGCCGCGCCGCTCCCCATCCACCCATCCCCATGTGTTTTTACTCTTCTTCTCACTCTTCATCAATTGATTTCTTTCTTTGCTTAACTTCCTCTCCCCCTCTGCCTGAGCGCAGCGGACATAGCTCAGCGCTACCGCATCACCAAGTATCCAACACTGAAGCTGTTCCGCAATGGGATGATGATGAAGAGGGAGTACAGGGGTCAGAGGTCAGTGACGGCCATCGCTGACTTCATCCGCCAGCAGCAGGTCGACCCAGTGAAAGAGCTGCCCTCAGTGGAGGAGATTAATTCTGTGGATGTAGGTGGCAGTTTCTGTTAATGTGCAAGTTTCCCCTTTGTATAATTAAATGATATTCATTTTTAACACTTTTTTTTTTGTGTGGGGGGGTTAACAGAGGAGCAAGAGAAACATCGTTGGTTTCTTTGAAAACAAGGACTCTGACAACTATCGAACATTTCAGAAAGTTGCCAACATCCTTCGAGATGACTGCACATTCTTGGCCGCTTTCGGGTGAGACACAGACACCAACTAGATCCACCGATGGTCCACGGTTTCAGCGTTATTCTTCCTTTCATGTTTATATCCTTAAATTGACTGTCGTAGTGAGGTGTCTAGGTCCGAGCGCTTCAGTGGAGACAATGTGGTCTACAAACCTATGGGCGAGGGCATTCCTGACATGGTTTACCTTGGCTCCCTCACCAACTTTGACCTGACCTACGCCTGGGCCCAGGACAAGTGTGTGCCTCTGGTTAGGGAGATCACCTTTGAAAATGGAGAGGTTTGTTACCTGCTTTTGCTTAGTTTTTATCTTCTAGATGTAAGTGTATATATTTACATTCAAAAATACAGGAGGGTTGTTGTGGAGTCTGTGTGGAACTGCTGAGGCCTTAAAAGGTTCTGACTCCATCTGTTTTTGACTGTGTGTGTTTTCCAGGAGCTGACTGAAGAAGGAATCCCTTTCCTCATCTTGTTCCATCTTAAAGAAGACACAGAGAGCTTAGAGAAGTTCCAGCATGAAGTGGCTCGCCAGCTCATCGGTGAGAAAGGTGAGTGTGTGCACTTTGTATCTGTCAGGGAAGTCATTTATCTTTTTATACTGTATTGACAAGAATCGGGCCAGTTCCATTGCCTCGGGTTTATAAAGCCATTCGTGAAAGAAAGGCTCTTTCTAAAGAGCTTGCTGAATTTGAGCGTGGTACTGCAACAGGGTGCATTCATTGCAACAAGTCAGTAAATTCCTTCCCTCCTAGATATTTCACAATAAGTGGTATTATTGGTTTTTCTTCCCTCAGGGTCAATAAACTTCCTTCATGCGGACTGCGATAAGTTCCGCCATCCTCTGCTCCATATCCAAAAAACGCCAGCTGACTGTCCCGTTATCGCCATAGACTCATTCAGACACATGTATGTCTTCCCCGACTTCAAAGACCTCAAGTAAGTACGACGTTACTCTTCCCATATGAGGCAATCTTGTTTTAAGTTGATAAATAAGAAAACTGTCTTAATTTTAATAAATTAATTTGGTTTGCGATATCACCTCATCTTTGTTCAAGTATATCCAAGATTTAACAAACAGGAATATAGGCTCATTATTGTTTCATACAATAATAAAAAACGAAAGAAAAAGCAAATGGCCAGCTACAAATGAAACCTGTCCACGACTGGACTTTACTTAGTAATTTACAATTGAATCATTCTCGTGTTCAATCAGTTTCATAACCAGCATTCTTTTGGATGTTTTGAGGAATTACTGTTGGATACTGATCAGCTAAATTATATAAAATTTACCTGTATTGTTATAATGTTAATTTCATAATGAGACCTTCTCTTCATAAGACAAATGTTGTTACACACACACACACCATAATCCTCTGTCCGCTCGACACCAGAGAAATGTCACACCTCCTCAAATCTGTCCTTTATGAATGGGCCAGGACACTGGAGCTAATGTGACATGATTTGGCACGTGCAATAAGTGCTAAACTAATCCAGTCTAATCTAATTTAATCTTATTTATTGTGCCCCCACCATTATGCACCCCCACTCCGTCCCCAATCAGAGTCTGATCAGATAGACAGAAGCCCTGAGGACTGACTAGCCCTCCACAGCCTAATTACATCACATCACCACTACATGTGGCACATGGCTTGTAATTGCATTAGCACAGTATGTGTATATGTGTGTGATATATATATATATATATAGATATAGATATAGATATATAGATATAGATATATAGATATATAGATATATAGATATATAGATATATAGATAAAAAAACACACATACATATATGTGCGTGTGCACACTGGGTTACTGGTGACTCGGGACCAGCGCTGCCTGTGTGACATGACAGCAGCTCATGACCTGTCGTTAATAGGGAGACTTTACAGGGCGGCGTTGATATGGATTAATGCTGCTTGATGACATGTCCGCAGGGACTGGTGTCCTCTGCTGCTGCTGCGTCTCATGTTATTGTCTAATTCTGATCATCGCTGTAGTTGAAGCAGTTCTTTTTCCATTGTCGGACATTGTGTGTTGGAATGCATAAATGATCCACGGTATTACATTTTTCCTTTTACTCTTTAGCTCTTTACCCCCTGAAAGTCCTTTAGGAGTAACCCTTGAAGGTTATGGTAACAAGCCTCCTAAATAAGTGGGGTTTGTTTCAGCTGTATTAGGGATTTTTTTTGTTTGTTTTTTTAGGAACAACTGTACAAACCTCAAATTGGATAAAAGATGATTGATGTCCAACATGTGTTTCTGTGTTTTCAGTGTCCCTGGCAAACTGAAACAGTTTGTTTTGGACCTTCACTCTGGTAAGCTTCACCGAGAGTTCCACCACGGGCCCGACCCCACGGACAGCACGCCTGGACAGGTTAGTCACCGGAGGCAGTAGAGTCACTTTTTTTCGGGGGAGTTTAGGCAAAATTTGACCATTTGTTTCAAATCCGATTTCTTCTCTCAGGAGGAGACGGGCGGAGAAGCAGCCAGCAGTCCTCCAGAGAGCTCGTTCCAGAAGCTGGCACCCAGCGAGACACGCTACACCATCCTCAGCCGAGACCGTGACGAGCTGTGACCTTAACGGCCTTCCTGTGACTCAATGCCACGCCCCGGGGTCAGGGAGGGGGTTAGGGTTGGGACAGGCTAGTGGGACAGAACAGCAACACCCAACACCCTTACTGAAGAAAAGAAAAAAAAAAGAGCGAGACGACGAGGAGAAAGAAGAACGGGAGGAGGAGAGTGGAGTCCATGACACAACCATGTTGGGCTAACCTATATTTTCATAACACTTTCACAATTTTTATTTTGAATCAAAAACGTGGGTGGGCTAAAGAGGGACAATGTGTGTGTGGGGCATTGGGACATCAATAGAAGTGTTTTTACTTTTATTCTTTGGAGGTTGTAAATATGTTTGAGCTACATTGGACTCTCAATGTTGGTCTAAATTAAATGCAGTGTTTTTTTCCTTTATTTTATTCCTTTACATCACCCTGCATTTTTATTTTATTTTGTGTTTTTTTTTTTTGTTTGTTTTTTGAGGGGAAAAAACGAAAAGGAAAAACAGAACAGATCCCTCACTCACTCCGGTTGTGCGGTTCTTATCTGTGGGTAGTCCAGTTCAGCCTGTCTGACAGGAGATGCTCGTTTAGTCTCACTGACCTCATGGCTGCATCTCAATATGACCAACTCAAGTGTAACTCATTTGTATAGCACAAGTTATAACTGTATGCCTGTTTGAAGTAGCTTTATCTCCATATCTTCCACACACACACACACACACACACACACACACACACACACACACACACACAAAGAAGAAATAGGAGAATATTTGGTAGGGGTAGCATAACTTTAAATCATGGCTTGAAGATAAAGAGACTGAGCTACTCCAGCCTATTGAGATGCACCCCTTCTCTCCCTGGTACGAGTGGTACCATGGTCATTGATTATGATGTCCCTTACTGTGCTTATAAAATATCCCTGGGGTCTTCTTACATTATATTTTTTCTTACCGTATTGTGCCGCAGTGGATGTAGTTAGGTTTTTCTTTCCCTCCCTCCACCACCAATCAAAAGGATGTCATACCAGATTTAATGTTTTGTATAAACGTAGCACAAATCTGCACCAGAAACGCACCATCATCCCTCTTCATGAAGCCTGGTGGTGGCAGCATCATGCTGCATGGAGGCCCTCTCTGCAGCAGCCGTGTGATCTTACAGAAGGTCAAATGCATGCCGCAAAGAGAAATACTTTACAGAAAACCCTTCAGCTATGTTATTTCTTTTAGAGGAAGAAGAAAAAACAACACACAGGCAAATTAACAGGAACGTGACATTTTCTTTTGTAATTTGATCAACCAAAAAAAAAAAAAGTGTGGGAAGCTGTAGTGTCCAGACCTGAGGCAGCAATTCGCTGGAACTGCTGCTGACTCAGAACGAAGTCATGAAGGATACGAATGCTTGGCAGATCTGTCCACTCCACCCTCTAAAGCATCTGAAGATGCTGAGAAACATCCTGCAGTCAGAACATTTCTAGCCAGGATCCTTTTGTTAGAAATCTTTTAAATCCACAGACATATGGTGAAATCTAAAGGTCAAAGGGCAGGCTGGGTACTTTTCATTGGGATTGTTGTGGCAGTGACACCTTGGAGTTCTGTTCCTGGGAGTCAAAAGTAAAGAAGAAACTTTTTTGAAATACTGTACTTTAACATGATGATTGTTGTTGTGTTTTTTTTTTTTGCTGTCATCTGATAAATGTGTCATCGTGCTGGGGGAGAAGAGACTTTCCCAATGCTAAAGTAAAAAGGCCAAAACATGAGGGGAAAACCCACATGATGAACGGTGGAAATTTAGTCTGCCACTTAAAATTGAGTTCTCTTAAAATTGCTTTTCTGTCTTTATACGTCTACAAGTTTTTGGTACTAGATCCTTGAGAATCCACAGTTGGAGCTCTTGAATACGGGGACCCATTGCTAAGTTTGTACTGCGCATCCTGCCCTTCCCACAGAGGCCAACAGATACCTGCATAATGACATATCAGCCCACATACAGACCAACAGGGGGGAGTGTGATGCCATTTCTTAACCTGTCATCTCAGAGGAAAAGAAGAGTTTAAAAAAAAAAAAAGTAAATTAAAAACCATTTTACAGGATGTTGTCTACAGCTTTGTCATTTCTGCGGTTCATTCTGTTTATCCAATGAAGAGCCAGTGTTAAAAAGAAATGTTTTATTTGGCAGCAGCAGGATAAGATATGGACAGTAGCACTTTGTGCATCAATATAATTTATAAAAACCAAGTATCACTTAAATTTACACAAAGCTGTTCACATTACTATCTGCATCAAACAACTGAGGCATAGCCATCGGTAAACCTGAACACCCTGGAAATGAGCCTAAGCAACATGGATTAACTGCTCACATTATTGGTAGGGTCTGATAAAACCGTCTTAAAGTAATTTGATTTGAGTGCTGAACATTATTTTTAGTAGAGAGTTGTGCTCAATAGTCAAAAAGCACAAAAAAACAAAAAACCCTGAAGTATAAATAACTGGTGCTGTGTTCAGAACATAAAATCAGTGGTGTATAAAACAAACATCCCCACAGAAACACCATTCACCCTGGAACATCAGCATGTGACTCTTAATTAAGGCCGTCATTACATAATTGTTTTACACAGTGCTTGGTAACAGCGATGTTTAAGGCGAGCACCCGACATTCAGTCTCTCTGAAGCTCAACAACACCAGAGGTGTTCATTGGTCAGTCAATACAGGACCGTCAGTGATAGGTCAGTGGAACACCAGGGGCTGATGGGTCATTTGTCCTTCCTCGCCTCTGGTTCATCTGTTGGTGGTGGTGATGGTGTCGCCGTCAGCTGTTTCATCTGTAGATCCACGTTGGCTCGGCGGTGTTTCTGGACCAGGTTGCCACCAGCAAATCCCAGGGCGCCGCCTCCCAGGGCGGCAGCTACCCCTGCAGCTTTAAAGCCAGCCAGCAGGCCAAGTGGGCCTCCTAATACACCGCCCAGCAGCGCCCCGGCAACCGGCAACACCGCCAACTTGTAGCCAACTGCCTGGAGAGACAGGAAAAAGAGATATGTTCTAGTTTAATTTAACACCGCTGCACGCACGCACGCACACACACCTTTGGTGGCATTAGTACTTTGTGGCTTCAAGACAGCGATAGAGTTTGGATGCGTCTTTCATGATCACACATCAACTCACAGAAGAAGGGAGAAATTAGAAAATAAATACACAAACAGCCCTGCGTATGTAAATGTAAACCGTCACTTCCACGGCTGCATCAAAGCGTTTTCATTATCTCCATTTAGGAAAAAAAATCAGAGAGATGTGGGCTGTGTGTGTTATTACAGCTGTTATCATCAGAGTGGAAGGTGCTCTTTGCTGATGGCAATTAATGACTGATTCCCTGACCATCCTCACACACACACACGCGGACACTCACTTGATTAACACTTCACCATTAAATTAATCTAGTTCAAAAGCTGGCATCGCTTGTCCCCACCCCTGTGGCAGTTGAGGGAATGTTAATTTCATCTGAGCTGAGTTAAAAGGACTCTGGGTGCAGGTTGTGGAGGGTGGAGGAAGCGCGGGTGTCGTGTGTGACTATGAGTCTGTCTGTGTGTAATGCCGTTTGACCTGATGACAGATTACAAGCTTTCAAATGCGTTAAAACATCTGACGTCCTTCGCATCCGCCTTATCTCTCCACAACCTCCTCTAATGTGCGGCCCACTCCATCTACCCGTGACCTTACAGAGAGGTCAGCTTTCGTTTAGTTTATTTGGGTCAATTTAATTTTAAAGAAACTGCTTAAAAAGAATGCTTTATTGAAAAAAGTTTAAAGGTCAGTGTGTCCTGACTGTTAACATCACAGGGTTTTTGTCTTATCAGTCTGTATGCACAGACCCTGATGTAGAGCTCAAATAATTTACAAAGATGTTTTTGTTTGCTTTTTACTTGGTTGATTCACAATTTAAAATCCACTTTAAGGTAGAAAATCTTAATAAAATAATACATTTTGCCCGATTTCTTCCAAAAGATGCTTTTGCTGCTAATCGAATATCCCTGATTGTACTGTTTTAGCAGTACAATCAGCCTGGTCTGGGTAATTTAATGACAATTTCCATACATTTTTAAAACATTTCATACACAGACTCATTAGCTAACTGAAAAATGATAAAATTATGAAAACAAGATGCCTGTCAATATTGTTCTGACCCTTTAAGCTCAACTACTCTGCAGATTACTGAGTAGTGTTAGCTGTGCTAGAGAGGCTGATATAATACATTTTTTTTTCTACGTCATGATCTCAAAAAAAGAAATTTACCCTGACTGTATTTTGGTGCTGGCAGAAAACTCAAAAGCAAGCAGATAGTCCTAAAGGAAGCAAAAGAGGAAAGCAGATGACAGAGGGCTGTTTTTTTAGTTATGTAAGCATTTACAGGTGTGACTGTGTGTCATCCCCATCTCTGAGTGTTTGTAATTACAGTCCAATTACTCCACAGTGAGCTCAAAACAAAGACAAACATGGACGGCTTCTTAGATTTCTCAAACTAAATGTAAAGTCAGGAATAATCTGTACCGAAAAGCACGATTGTTCATTTTCATCGTGCGCGCGCGTGTGCGCATGTGTGTGCCATTTGACAAAAACAGGTGATTCATTCTGGGTATTACACACAAACCTTTCGACATTTCAAGTGTGTGATACGTGTGAAGGGCACTGAGTCGTCTGCTGACTTACACTCAGCGCAGAGCAGTGTAAGGGCGTGCTAAGCTAAAGGCAGTGCTGCTCCTGGAAAACTATTAAACAATCCTTTAAACCTCTTCTCAGTGCCACACACACACACACACACACACACACACACACACACACACGTGCAAACATACAAGCAAACTTCTCTTCTTGTCTCTTGTCGCCCCTCTTATCCCGCCTCTCTCCATCCCTCTCCTCTCTCTATTTCCTTAATTGCAGCTTTCCTCCGTATTCGAACAGATCAATAGGGACAAACGCTGTGGAATGGCTGGGAGGCAAAGTGCCATCGATCTCCCCATCTCCCAAACACATGCACACACATCAGATTATCAGCACACACACATTAATACACACCTTCCCCAGGCTCTTGGTCCCCTCCTCCACGTTGGCAGCGGCTGTGTTGACGTTGTCCTCTATGCTGTCAATCTTCTCCTGCTGGGACTGATGCGCAGGGGTTAGACACACACAACACGTATTAACACACACTCATATGCTAGCAAGCAGATTCACTTACAAACACGCGCACACAGACACACGTGTAAGCACAATTGTTGTGCAGATATTTTTTTACCCATCCAAATTCTGCTCCGCAGGACAAGTTAACAACAGAGGGGTGTGTTTGGAGGCTGCAGGTATATTCAAGGGAGATTTCAGTGAGGGTGGGGGTCATATGGTGTGTGCGTGTGTGTGTGTGGCATTGTGTAGATCTCATGAAATATTCAGAGTGGCAGCTGTCTCTCTCCATGTGAGGGTTGGATGGACACAGTGACCAAATAACAACCGGAGCATTTTTCTTCCTCAAAACGGTTTCTTTCTTTCTCTTTCTTTCATTCTCGCGAACTAAAAATCCGCTTCTCTTATGAATACCCGCGTGAAAGCTTCCTGTTATTTTGTGATGGTTTTCGGAGATTTTAAACCTGTAACCCTAGACTTAGAGATCGTGTGTTAGATTTTTCACATTTTCATTTTCTGCACCATTCTTCTTTCCAGCTTAAAAGCTGCAGTGGCACAGAGAATTGGGATAAAATGAGCGGCAACAACCAATTATTATAATTACTCTGATTAATCAAAAATTTGCAGATTTGGCTTTTACTAATAATTTAACCAGTAAAATGTCAGAAAAAAGTGGGGAAAAAAAGCTTTAGCTCCTTTTTTAGCTCCACCAAAAGTGCCCAAGTCCAAAACTGTTAATGTAACTCTCCCATTAAAAGTGATCATGACCCACTGTTCACTTTTGTTTTAAAAGAAAAATATCCTAATATAACCAGATATAATAACAGCACTCACAAAAGAAAGAATCTTGACTAGAACAGTTATTTGACGTTAACCATGTTCTGACTGTGTTCATGAGTTTTGGTGAATGTTTAAAAGATCCTCGTAGCTGTTAGTTTATAACATTTAACACCAGTAATTCCAAAACAATCAGACAGCTCTATTATTATAATACTGTAATGGGAATTAATTTCATGCTGTGTTTCTGCCTCAGTACAGACACAGAAACATACAGATAAGCCTGAAGGCGCCCCAACATCGGAACAGACACAAACATGACGCATGTACAGACACAACCACACACTCACACTCACTCAGTATTTCCACTGTGGCTGAGTGCTGGAATATTACTCCCCTAACGGCTCCTTTCACCCTTGAGACACCACAACATGTCTATGCTCTTTCTGCCACACCCCCTCCCCGTGCCTCTTTGTGTTTTTTCAGCCTAGCTACATCTTTACCCGCCCTCCTCTTCACTGTTAATCTCTCCTTCACTCAGCCTCCCTCCATCCCTAAGGATAAGACTGATAATCTGAGCCGTCTGTTCTCCACCTGCTCCGATGTATCCCTTGTTTCCCCTCCTCTCTCCTCCCCCTGTGAAAACCTGCCCCCCTTCTCCCTGCTTCACTCTCACTCATCTACTTCTGAATCTCTCCTCTGCTGAAGGGCCTCTGGGGCCCCAGCACTACTCCGGAGCTGCTCTGTGTAAGCTTGTCTCAGTGGGGCCTTACCAAGCAACGCAAGCGAGCACGCGCACACAGGTCAAATACACACCACCCACCTCCTGGAGGTGCACAGACCTCTATCACATTGTTTTTGTTCACAGGGGTGACTGTGCACACATGTAGACAAAGAAATGCAGAGCTGAGCGTTTGTACTCACATGGACGAGGATAGAAAACTCTGTCACCAAACCGCTCAGCTCCTTCAGATCCTGAAAGGGGGAAGAAAAAAAAAATTAAAATGCTGTATTGATTTGTTTGAGGTGCTTATCGTACAAATCTACAGCTACAAAGTGTCCAGACTGTCAGTGAATGGGATTCATAACTGCATTAACGAGAGTGACTAATTAGGATGTGCTATAGATCTAAATGTGTCTGCAGGAACAGATATCATGGCATACATGTGAAATAAATCATGAATTTAAATTTAGCTGTGTGAGTTTCAGGGTTCTCGTACCATGCTGATAACTATGACATGTCGCCTGTGAAAAAAAACGCCCGCTGTGTTGCTTTTAAAGTCTTTTTCCAGGTGAGAGTTCATGCATACGAGAAACCCCTCACCCTATGCTTCTCTATCAGCACACTAAAAAGGACCACAGAACACCACCCAGTCAATAGCAGCGACTGTGGATACAGCAACAAATGTAAGGCATAGTTTTGTTGGTTTGCTATTATCCTATTAGGCCTAAAAAAGAAGAAGAAAAAAAAGAGAGATTGAAATTGCATGCCTGAAACAATAAATCGACTTCTTTGTTTGCTATGAGATCACAGCAAAGAAATAAGTCAAAACTTGTAGGATAATAACACCCCACCATAACGGACAAATGATTTTTTATTTATAATCAGCACACAGGCTTAAAGCTCGACATTTGTGAATATTCCCAAGGACATGATAAATAGATACCGTACATACAGCTTACCTAACAATTAGAACATATCCGACTATGACTTGCAGACTAAAGCTTGTTCCAGACGTGCATACCTCTTCCAGGTTATCCCAGGACTCAGCTGCTCTCTGATCAGGAGGGATTTCTGGGAGCTGGACCTGGCTTTGCCTGCCAAATCCTGGTACGTCGCCCGTATTGTCATCAGTGTGGCAGCTACTGGATGCACAGCTGGATGAATGAGTGGCAGGTGGTGACGCTGGAGCGGGCTGAGGCTCGGGGTTAGAGTGCAAACGGAGGAAGTCCTGTGCAGCGGCTGACGCCCTGTCTCTGACCGGCTTGATGAGCGCTTCCAGAGCGTCGGCGTCTTCAGCACGGACCCGAGTGCACAGCTTCTCCATCTCTCTCATGTTGGCTCTCAGCTGCTGCAGAGGCGCAGAAGAAGAGAACATTTTTCAGTTTGAATGACAGTGAGTGGTATGAATGTGAGGGAGAAGGGACACTTGGACGGCCAGAAGGACAAGCAAACCTGTGGTTAAATACAGCCGTCACTGCCAAAACAAAACATGCAAGAAAAAAAATAAAAAATAGAAAATGTGACGAGGCAGACGTGGCATAACAAATCCAAAATCTCCAATCTGTATGGAAATAGTAACATCTCAAATCATCTCAATATCAAACATACATTTTCCCTCTGGCATGCAGACACTCCAGTTGTAAAGACTGTTTGGATGAGAGTTGTGAAATTTCTTTCTTCCCTCATTTAATGGAACTAGATGGCATTCACTCTGTGTTCAAAGCACAAAACATGATCGGGTGACATTTAAAAAAAAACAAAAAAAACAAAAAAAAAACTACTTTCTTTCTGCTGTCTACATCCGCCAGCTAAAGGAAGCTCACAGCTACCTGACATTATAGCTCAGCCGATGGGGAGTCCTTAACGTTTACATTAAATCCTGTCACCCTGTCAAGAGCACAAGCACGTCATCATCAGTAGATGCACTGTGATACGTCTGCAGGGTGTAGTTCAGTAACAATTAAAATGGTTCTTGGTCACAATGTTAAGTTTTCTGAGCAACCAGGTCATGATTTATATCACCCAAAAAGAGCACTTTGCTCTGACTGCAGGTTTACTTGTGGTTCCCAGAATATTTAAGGGGGGGGGGGGAAG
>NW_024582591.1:573835-584008 GCF_018398535.1 Haplochromis burtoni | reverse complement strand
CACACACACACACACACACACACACACACACACACACACACACACACACACACACACACGTGCAAACATACAAGCAAACTTCTCTTCTTGTCTCTTGTCGCCCCTCTTATCCCGCCTCTCTCCATCCCTCTCCTCTCTCTATTTCCTTAATTGCAGCTTTCCTCCGTATTCGAACAGATCAATAGGGACAAACGCTGTGGAATGGCTGGGAGGCAAAGTGCCATCGATCTCCCCATCTCCCAAACACATGCACACACATCAGATTATCAGCACACACACATTAATACACACCTTCCCCAGGCTCTTGGTCCCCTCCTCCACGTTGGCAGCGGCTGTGTTGACGTTGTCCTCTATGCTGTCAATCTTCTCCTGCTGGGACTGATGCGCAGGGGTTAGACACACACAACACGTATTAACACACACTCATATGCTAGCAAGCAGATTCACTTACAAACACGCGCACACAGACACACGTGTAAGCACAATTGTTGTGCAGATATTTTTTTACCCATCCAAATTCTGCTCCGCAGGACAAGTTAACAACAGAGGGGTGTGTTTGGAGGCTGCAGGTATATTCAAGGGAGATTTCAGTGAGGGTGGGGGTCATATGGTGTGTGCGTGTGTGTGTGTGGCATTGTGTAGATCTCATGAAATATTCAGAGTGGCAGCTGTCTCTCTCCATGTGAGGGTTGGATGGACACAGTGACCAAATAACAACCGGAGCATTTTTCTTCCTCAAAACGGTTTCTTTCTTTCTCTTTCTTTCATTCTCGCGAACTAAAAATCCGCTTCTCTTATGAATACCCGCGTGAAAGCTTCCTGTTATTTTGTGATGGTTTTCGGAGATTTTAAACCTGTAACCCTAGACTTAGAGATCGTGTGTTAGATTTTTCACATTTTCATTTTCTGCACCATTCTTCTTTCCAGCTTAAAAGCTGCAGTGGCACAGAGAATTGGGATAAAATGAGCGGCAACAACCAATTATTATAATTACTCTGATTAATCAAAAATTTGCAGATTTGGCTTTTACTAATAATTTAACCAGTAAAATGTCAGAAAAAAGTGGGGAAAAAAAGCTTTAGCTCCTTTTTTAGCTCCACCAAAAGTGCCCAAGTCCAAAACTGTTAATGTAACTCTCCCATTAAAAGTGATCATGACCCACTGTTCACTTTTGTTTTAAAAGAAAAATATCCTAATATAACCAGATATAATAACAGCACTCACAAAAGAAAGAATCTTGACTAGAACAGTTATTTGACGTTAACCATGTTCTGACTGTGTTCATGAGTTTTGGTGAATGTTTAAAAGATCCTCGTAGCTGTTAGTTTATAACATTTAACACCAGTAATTCCAAAACAATCAGACAGCTCTATTATTATAATACTGTAATGGGAATTAATTTCATGCTGTGTTTCTGCCTCAGTACAGACACAGAAACATACAGATAAGCCTGAAGGCGCCCCAACATCGGAACAGACACAAACATGACGCATGTACAGACACAACCACACACTCACACTCACTCAGTATTTCCACTGTGGCTGAGTGCTGGAATATTACTCCCCTAACGGCTCCTTTCACCCTTGAGACACCACAACATGTCTATGCTCTTTCTGCCACACCCCCTCCCCGTGCCTCTTTGTGTTTTTTCAGCCTAGCTACATCTTTACCCGCCCTCCTCTTCACTGTTAATCTCTCCTTCACTCAGCCTCCCTCCATCCCTAAGGATAAGACTGATAATCTGAGCCGTCTGTTCTCCACCTGCTCCGATGTATCCCTTGTTTCCCCTCCTCTCTCCTCCCCCTGTGAAAACCTGCCCCCCTTCTCCCTGCTTCACTCTCACTCATCTACTTCTGAATCTCTCCTCTGCTGAAGGGCCTCTGGGGCCCCAGCACTACTCCGGAGCTGCTCTGTGTAAGCTTGTCTCAGTGGGGCCTTACCAAGCAACGCAAGCGAGCACGCGCACACAGGTCAAATACACACCACCCACCTCCTGGAGGTGCACAGACCTCTATCACATTGTTTTTGTTCACAGGGGTGACTGTGCACACATGTAGACAAAGAAATGCAGAGCTGAGCGTTTGTACTCACATGGACGAGGATAGAAAACTCTGTCACCAAACCGCTCAGCTCCTTCAGATCCTGAAAGGGGGAAGAAAAAAAAAATTAAAATGCTGTATTGATTTGTTTGAGGTGCTTATCGTACAAATCTACAGCTACAAAGTGTCCAGACTGTCAGTGAATGGGATTCATAACTGCATTAACGAGAGTGACTAATTAGGATGTGCTATAGATCTAAATGTGTCTGCAGGAACAGATATCATGGCATACATGTGAAATAAATCATGAATTTAAATTTAGCTGTGTGAGTTTCAGGGTTCTCGTACCATGCTGATAACTATGACATGTCGCCTGTGAAAAAAAACGCCCGCTGTGTTGCTTTTAAAGTCTTTTTCCAGGTGAGAGTTCATGCATACGAGAAACCCCTCACCCTATGCTTCTCTATCAGCACACTAAAAAGGACCACAGAACACCACCCAGTCAATAGCAGCGACTGTGGATACAGCAACAAATGTAAGGCATAGTTTTGTTGGTTTGCTATTATCCTATTAGGCCTAAAAAGAAGAAGAAAAAAAAGAGAGATTGAAATTGCATGCCTGAAACAATAAATCGACTTCTTTGTTTGCTATGAGATCACAGCAAAGAAATAAGTCAAAACTTGTAGGATAATAACACCCCACCATAACGGACAAATGATTTTTTATTTATAATCAGCACACAGGCTTAAAGCTCGACATTTGTGAATATTCCCAAGGACATGATAAATAGATACCGTACATACAGCTTACCTAACAATTAGAACATATCCGACTATGACTTGCAGACTAAAGCTTGTTCCAGACGTGCATACCTCTTCCAGGTTATCCCAGGACTCAGCTGCTCTCTGATCAGGAGGGATTTCTGGGAGCTGGACCTGGCTTTGCCTGCCAAATCCTGGTACGTCGCCCGTATTGTCATCAGTGTGGCAGCTACTGGATGCACAGCTGGATGAATGAGTGGCAGGTGGTGACGCTGGAGCGGGCTGAGGCTCGGGGTTAGAGTGCAAACGGAGGAAGTCCTGTGCAGCGGCTGACGCCCTGTCTCTGACCGGCTTGATGAGCGCTTCCAGAGCGTCGGCGTCTTCAGCACGGACCCGAGTGCACAGCTTCTCCATCTCTCTCATGTTGGCTCTCAGCTGCTGCAGAGGCGCAGAAGAAGAGAACATTTTTCAGTTTGAATGACAGTGAGTGGTATGAATGTGAGGGAGAAGGGACACTTGGACGGCCAGAAGGACAAGCAAACCTGTGGTTAAATACAGCCGTCACTGCCAAAACAAAACATGCAAGAAAAAAAATAAAAAATAGAAAATGTGACGAGGCAGACGTGGCATAACAAATCCAAAATCTCCAATCTGTATGGAAATAGTAACATCTCAAATCATCTCAATATCAAACATACATTTTCCCTCTGGCATGCAGACACTCCAGTTGTAAAGACTGTTTGGATGAGAGTTGTGAAATTTCTTTCTTCCCTCATTTAATGGAACTAGATGGCATTCACTCTGTGTTCAAAGCACAAAACATGATCGGGTGACATTTAAAAAAAAACAAAAAAAACAAAAAAAAAACTACTTTCTTTCTGCTGTCTACATCCGCCAGCTAAAGGAAGCTCACAGCTACCTGACATTATAGCTCAGCCGATGGGGAGTCCTTAACGTTTACATTAAATCCTGTCACCCTGTCAAGAGCACAAGCACGTCATCATCAGTAGATGCACTGTGATACGTCTGCAGGGTGTAGTTCAGTAACAATTAAAATGGTTCTTGGTCACAATGTTAAGTTTTCTGAGCAACCAGGTCATGATTTATATCACCCAAAAAGAGCACTTTGCTCTGACTGCAGGTTTACTTGTGGTTCCCAGAATATTTAAGGGGGGGGGGGGCAGAGCCTTCAGTTTCCAGGCCCCCTTTCTGTGAAACCAGCTTCCAGTTTGGATTTGGGAGACAGACAAACTCTCTACTTTTAAGATGATACAGCATATAGTTAGGGCTGGATCATGTGACCCTGAATCCTCTCTTAATTACATTGATGGGGGCTTCCCACGATTAATGTTTCTTGTTGACGCACATTTTTCACTCATTATGCGTTTACACACCACTATGGTTACTTTGTCCTGTCCCCCTCCCCTTATCCCGAACCAGTGGCAACAGCTGGCTGCCCCTGCCTGAGCCATCCCTCTGTCGCCACAGCACCTGCTCATAGGGGGTCATATGTTAGTTCTCTGTATTATCGTAGGGTCTTTACCTTACAATATAAAGCGCCTTGAAGCAACCGTTGTTGTGAGTTGACATTATACAATTAAAAATGAATTGAATTCAATGATTTCTGTGAAGAAACATGCTTCTGATGAGATTTTTAAACTTTTTTTTTTTTCCACTTTGGTGCTTTGAGCAGGTGCCTTACAGTTCACTATATTCAACTCACAGCTAAAACAATCATATATTCCATCACTGAAACCAATTCTGCCCAAAAACATATAAACCGTTCACACAATAGGAAACAAAATGATTTTTACTTTACACATAACATCAGTTGAATTCAAGAGAAAACACAAGTTGTTGTTCATTTAGCAATTGGCTAAATGACACACACACACACACACACACACACACACACACACACACACACACACACACACACACACACACTGTGTTGTATTGCCAAAATGATGCGAACTAGAGTATTATGCAAAGGTTTTGAGCCTTCATATTTTACTTCCAAGCAATCAGACTGTCCTGTTATTTTTTAATTTTAATTTAATTTTTGTCTTTGGACTGATTTTACTCCGTTTCAGTCGTGTTCTTGTACCTGTCGATTATCACTGATTACCACTCAGTGTGTTAATAGACCTCTCTGCATTGAATCATATTTGTTATTAATCTCTGTCTCTCTTCCACAGCATGTCCTTTATCCCGTCTTCCTCCCTCATCCCAACCAGTCGCGGCAGATGGCCGCCCCTCCCTGAGCCTGGTTCTGCTGGAGGTTTCTTCCTGTTAAAAGGGAGTTTTTCCTTCCCACTGTCACCAAAGTGCTTGCTCATAGGAACGTCATATGATTGTTGGGTTTTTCACTTTATGTATTATTGTAGGGTCTACCTTGCAATAAAAAGCACCTTGAGGCAACTGTAGTTGTGATTTGGCGCTATATAAATAAAACTGAATTAAATGTTTGTTTCTTAAACCACTTAGCACTGACCACCGAGTAATTCAAGCATAGCAAGGCCCCAAACTCAAGAGATTAACTAGTGTTGTGTTTACACATAAATTAACTAAGTTGTCTGTTAATTTAATTGGATAGAAAAGCAAACATCCCATCACTATCAGTCACGGACTGGCCTCCCCAGAACCCGCACCTCAACCTTATTGGAGCAGTGTGGGATCACCTTGACAGAGAATGGAAGAAAAGGCAGACAACACCCAAAGAAGAGCTTTGAATGAGAAGAAATCTGGCTAAGAGAGTTCAGGCTATGTTGAAGAATAAAGGTTGTCATACAAAGTATTAACGTTCAAGCTTGTTAGAACTGTACAAACTCTGATATGCCTCAGATTCTGTATTTCTATGTACGCTTTCATGTATTTCAATACATTGTTGCACCCATATTGGGGGTTTTTTCCTAGCAGAATATAAAAGAAGAGTGGTGCAAGCTTTAGATATGAGGCTGAGGAACATCGCAGCGATCATCCCTGCAGGCAGCAGCATGACCTGGGTTCACAGGTTTTTGTCGTTTTGTCTTGTTGTCAGAGATGTGCCAATAACACATTCTGCTAATTACATGACATGAATATGCATATGCATATCCTTGTTCACAGAAGCAAAAAAAACCCAAAAACCAAAAAAAACACCAAAAAACCCCAACACACTAAAGGTCATGTGCCTTTTAGCCTGCAAATTAACTGTGACTGTATGTAGTTCAAACACAAATGCCGCAAATAAAAACAGTACAGACTCTGCTCTCCTGTGTTAAAGTGTTTGCAGTAGCTCGTGTGGCAAAAGTGGGGCTACTGAGGTCTGTCTGCAATCTTCTCTTGGGAGTTAGCTTGGTGCTAGGCTAGCTGGAGAGTATGTTATGGTGATGGGTGGGAAAACAGGCTTTTTTCCAAACAGATAAAATAAATCAACATAAGCATGCAGTGCCAATGATCAAAATAGGAACTCTGAATGACATAAACCAACCTATTTTCCTATGTTTGAACATTAAGCACACAGACAAACATCTAAAGCAGGGCAGACAAACTCCTACTCTGGATTTACACCATGAAGACATGGGAAAGCACTCTGTGTGGACCCCTGAGGGTTCGCCGGGTAATGGTGAGAGGATAGATGTGTGCCTGTTTGGAGTTATTTCACCTTCAGAGACATGGTGGCTTCTAGGCAACAACATCCCCTGAGGCATTTCACACTCACTATGTGAACAAGTTCACACACATGCGGACACAACACAAAAAAGATGGATTCTAGGTTTAGCAGCAGCTCTTTTCTTGTCCTGATTTAGTAAATTTATATAGATAACGCTGTTTCCAAAAGTATGTGTTTGTGTATATGTACACATGCTGTTAATTCCAGCTGAACAGATTTCGTTGCTATTGATTTGCTCAACAGGAGGCAATTTTCTTGTCATCAACATCATGCAGGGTAGCTGGTGACATAGAGAGGGAGACTTCAGTCTCAAAAGTGGTTTCTGCTGTTGGATACTTCACTGTCAAATCACCTCCATCACAACTGTAAAACAATAAATAAATAAAAAAATACTGGCAGTGGCCAGTGGTACCCCTCAGCCTCCTAGTACACTGAAGGTATGAATTCCAAAACCCCACGTCCCCTCGTTCTCAAGGTATTGCATTCACAAGACTTTCAGAAAACTTGACCTCTCACCTTCAACCTTCAGATCAAGGTCACCGAGATTCAAAGTCATCTGGGATTTATCGATACCTACGGTATCAATTTAAAAGTCCTACATTGCTTCGCTCTCGAGTTATCACATTCACAAACTTGGGTGTCTGTGTTGCCTGCCTGCCTGCCAGCCAGCCCGCCCAGCAGAGTTATAACAATACTCCATCAACACTATCTGCTGAGGAAGAGCAAAAGGTGTGCCTGAAAGTAGCTGGACCTTATGTTGAGTACTTGTCTCTGCGAAGCTGCTGTTTTTCTGTTGCTCAGTGACTCTTATTCCACACAAATCAGTATTCGTTTTAATATACTGGCACGCTTCAAAAGGCATCTGTTTGAGTCACAGATCATTTCAAACAGGCTTGGTAACGATGACTGACACATTTCTCCTTCATTCAGACGTCACAACAAATGCTGTCTGTTTAAACACTGGATAAAGATACTGGTTGCTGCCCTTTTACTCTGTCTTTACTTCGATCTTCAAACTGGAACAACATGACAGGCACAGATCAGAAACATCAAGATCCGATATTTAAAGAGGTCATGGGGTGCACATTTTGGAGACAAAAAATATAATACGCAGAGTCATGCTTGTTCAGGAATTTCAATAGGCGGTGAGTCATGTCATCCTCTAAACAATTGTCACATTCACTAAAACACATACACACAAACACGCCTCTGCTTTTCTATTTACTTCACAGGTTATCACTTCATACCTGAACAGTTCTGCTGGCATTAATATGCTCCTGATGAAGGCGATCCCATTGCTGGGTATGCTGGTACTGTGAAAGAAACTAGGAGTTATTTATCTGAAGGCTGGAAGTAAGAGTTTGAAAGTGAGGTTGTGATCCTGTGTGCAGCCAGATTTGAGCCGTCACCTTCAGTATGTTGTTATGGTGTTTCTGCAGTCTCTCCAGGTCTGTGGGCAGAGCCACTTTAATGAACTTGTGGATCGGTGCCTCCAGGCGCCTCAGTGTCAGCTTGTTGCCTTCCTCTGCCATGTGTCCCGCTGACTGCCCACAGCCAACACTACTGCGTAACTTTGACAAGACACCTGCTCAGCTTTATCTCGCTGCGCCCACAGATACTGTAAATACCAGCAGAGTATTTTAATATACAAAATTAATAAACTCAGCAGCACATGTAAGTCTGAAAAAACTGCCACCTCAAAAGGCCAGCGTCCGGCGGCATAACCAGACAGTTTGCACAAGTGTGGCCATGATCAGATCATTACTTACACTGGGGTGTGACAGAAAATCATATTTAACTATCCTTTTTTAAAAAAAACCAAAACAAAACAAAAAACAAAAACAGGCCAAACTGTTGCACACCAAATAGTTAAGCTTAAGTCATTAACGTTTCGCATTTGTTTATGAAAACAGACATGGACAAGCCATTCCCCTCTGTGTATCAAAGTATTCTAGATTCAAATGTAAGGCCATCTGTCTGACAGATAAAGCCTGGCCCAAATTGGTTCATGCAGCAAGACAATGACCCCAAGCACAGCAGCAAATCCACAACAGAACAGCTAAGAATGACAACAATCAAGCTGAGGCAACAGCTCAAAGTTAAGACCTCAACCTGATTGAAATTCTGTGGTGGAATCTTGGATCTACAAGCTACTGGATCAAATGGTGTACTCAGTTTTCCACAGGACTGCATAACAGAAGTGTTTACACAGTCAAAATGTTTTTAAGTACAGTAAATACTGTCATTAAAAAAAATGGCAAAAAATAAATAAATGATAGAAACAAAGCAAACAAAAAACAGTGACAGTTACTAGATAAA
Organism: Haplochromis burtoni; assembly: GCF_018398535.1. Lineage (NCBI taxonomy): Eukaryota > Metazoa > Chordata > Actinopteri > Cichliformes > Cichlidae > Haplochromis > Haplochromis burtoni. The sequence continues at coordinate 575,234 of NW_024582591.1, read as the reverse complement.
ACTCCAGTTTTTCATGTATCTTAATGTTTAAACTATCATTTGAAGACATGTATTTGGGCTTTGGTGAGGATAACTAGCTTGCAGCTTTGTATTCACACTGTACTGTAGATGTTTATAATAAAACTGATATATGTATAATTCAAGCATATCAAAGGCACTTAAATCAAGTGACGAACCAATGACATGCCTTCAGAAAACAGACAACTTAGCAAATAACCAATTTTAAATTATACATTTTAAAATTGGTTAAACATTTTTACTGGCAGCCTGTCCCAAAAATACACAATTTGTTCTCGTTTTAGTCGAATCTAGGGCTGTTCGATATAACGATATATATCGGATGACAAAACGTCTATTGTTTCATTTTATGCTATTGTTTATTTCGTGGTGTCACAAAATAAACTGTTTACAGCAATATTTTTTTTCATCGTTTTGATGGTCACTGTAGTGGCTATATTAATTTCTTAAAGTTCTCTCTTTCTCTTATATTTAATATAACCACACTACAGACGGACAAGCGCCTGTTTTTATGCTTTATGGTTAGCAACAATGACGGTAACACCATCGCGTGTCCGCTTGTTTATGTTCCACACAAACCTTTCACAATAAAGCTCAAGATCCTGTTGAGAATTTTCAAAATAAACTGAATCACGTGAAAGAGCAGATTATTGACGGATGAGAAGTAAAAAAAAGAGCCGCCAGGTGCTAAAAAAATAAACCTTAGACTCAAACGTTAGAACAGGCTTTTCCCCGCAGCACGCCGTGTAATAAATACTCACAAAGAAAACGGCGGCTGTTACAACTTATGGCTAAAAAATGTATCGTTTCATGCTTCTGTTAAAACACTCGACTCCAGCTACATGACGCGCAGCTGTTAACACTTCCCGCAAGTCAAGCTGCACGAGATTCACAGAATTTACAGAAAATGTTACATATCGTTATCGGGACGATAGAATTCTTATATCCGGATATGAGATTTTGGTCATATCGCACAGCCCTAGTCGAATCCATGAAAAAAAAAAAAAAATCCAATGTTCACACAGTTTGACAGGCATAAAATAGTGTGTTTGCACCAACATGGTGATTCCCAACAGCCATTAGGTAAAAACTTGGAATATTTCGGCATAGTGAGCAGTGTATCCTGAGAAAGAAAGAAATGAAATTGGTCCTTTAGTTGAGTCACCAACTGTTCACTGAAGCCTCATTAGAAATGGTCTCAGTGGAAGGGTGGCTGTCAAGAAGCCTTTCATACGGAATAGAAATATGGTGAAAAGGCTGAGGCGTGCCAAATTACACGAAAACCAAATTGGGAAAATAAAACAAACAAAAAAAAACTTATTTTTATATATATATATATCTATATCTATATATATATCTATATATATATCTATATATATAT
>NW_024582591.1:571069-573019 GCF_018398535.1 Haplochromis burtoni | reverse complement strand
TATATATATATATATATATGCGCGCAACAGGTGTTATGGACTCATGAATACAAATTTCAAGGGAGACAATCATGAGTGTGTACATTCATCTGTAAAACACACTGGAGGCTCTGTCATGGTTTGGGGCTTGGGATATCTTTAAAAAAAAAAAGAAACCTAAAAAAGCCATTGGTAATTAATTTTTCAGCAATGACATTAATCCCAAATACAATGTCAGATTCTCCAAAAGCATACCTGAATAGAAAAAGCACAATGGAACAGTCAGTCCTGGATTTTCTCCCCAGAGGCCCACATACAAGTGGCTCAAAACTTTTGCACAGCAATATAACTCTTATTAGCAGTTCATACCAAAACAAACAAACAAACAAAAACAACAACAAGAACAAAAACACCAGGTTATTTTACTTGTTGTTTCGTTTGTTCCAGCGTTAATGGCAATTAACTTCGGAGTGACGTAAACGGTTTGATGACGCCTTCTACTGTTCCCTTCAGTCCACATTTCGAGGCCACGTCGCACGAACTGTCCCTGAACAGAAAGTGAAATCACTCAGTTTGGCTAATGACAGCAGACTGGCCCAGCAGGTAACGCTAAATTAATCCATTAGTGTCACTAGCTAACTGCTGAGGACGTCAAGAGCTTTGTGAACGGCAGAAAACTTCCCAGACGGAGTTACTAGCTAATTCAGTAACTTCACCCGGATACAGGGAGCTATCAGCCCGCTGCTGAAAACATAAACTTACAGGGCGCACATCGACACTTACCAGTAAAAAGACAACTCGACAAAGTCATTTACACTCGCTAATGACTACTGCGAGCCTCCATATTGTGAAGAAAAACTTAAACGTTCAGACAACAATTCGCTGCCTCTTCGGACAGAGGTGTTGTTTATAAACAGCTCCCAGTACGTCCGCGAATAGTTTCCGACCACAATCAGCAGCCGCAGAACATAATGTTCCTCATCACTACCCCGTGATCCCTGTTCTGATAGCGAATCAGTGACATGTTTCTAAAATAATACTCTCGCTGACGGTAGTGTTTATTTCCCCCATCGGTCACATTTTATTGCTTCAGGAAAATGACTGTTTACCATCTGTTCTTCATCTAAAAAAAATTAAAAGATTTGCACACTCAATTTCTTACATTAAAAAATTTAGGATGCAGTAGCCACTAGTTTCACCCTGCCCTCCAAAAAGCCTTATTTATCTGAATATTGTTATTAGATTTAAAACAATATATTTGATGTTCTTTGTTAAAGATAAACGATGACATAACAGCGAAACTGGCCAGTTAAATTAACACAGATATCAACTTTTTGTGGCTACTTAACATTTCTAAGCTGGTTGGGGTTTTATTCGGGCGTTTGGACTTCACAGCTTAGTCATTTCCAAGCTGCTGGCCTCAGCCCTGATATGTGGTCATACTGTTTTTTAAAATACACCGTGAAAGTGAAAATGTATGACATTTCAAAAATGTGTCACGGCCCTTTCTTTTTTCTTTTCTTTTTTTTTGCCAGCCAGACATTTAAACTAAAATGAACATGTGCTACAAATAAATAAATACAAGTTAGAAATGCTAGATTGTTCACACTTGCGCGTCTTCCACACCGCTTTTTACCGTGCGTGAAACAGCATCAATCCTGTGGAAGGAAACATTAGATGTGATATTTTTTGTCTGTGTTGCGTTTGGAAGAAAGACTGGGGTTCCCCCTCCTCTACTGTGAGATCAGCCAGCGTGAGTGGGTCTATTGCATGTTTCCACTTCTATTCTTCAGCACCTTTTACCTTTGACATTTAGGCCAACCCCCCACACACTCTTCCCTCAGCGGATGCTCCAATGCGAAGGGCCACAGCACACAGTCCCCAGCTACAGGGGATTTCCCCTGGTGCTGTACACATGTTGTTAATGTGTGTGTGTGTGTGTGTGTGTGTGTGTGTGTGTGTGTGTGTGTG
>NW_024582591.1:568254-571049 GCF_018398535.1 Haplochromis burtoni | reverse complement strand
TGTGTGTGTGTGTGTGTGTGTGTGTGTGTGTGTGTGTGTGTGTGTGTGTGCGCGCGCGTGTCTGTGCTCATATGTGTTTGCTTGTGTTTATGCCAGTGTGTCTGTCCACTTTCAGGGGACTCCCAGACTTGCAGACTGAGGGGGAGGAGGGAATAGAGCTGACAGCCTAAATAGCAAATCATCATCAAAAATGTTTCTGTCTCTGTATTTGTGGAGACAGAGAGAGAGAGAGAAGGAGGAGGTGTCTGAGCGTGTGTAAGTTGTACCCTTGATGTGGGCACATCAAGGGTACTTACAAAGAAGAAGCATGTCCCGTTATGTAAATCATTCAAGTCTAAGGTGAAGACTTGCTGTGAGGTTATGTTTATGTCAGGGATGTCAAACTCATTTACATCAAGTGGGCTGGACCAGTAAAACTGCCCTTTCTGTCAGTTATAATATACGAACATTACATGAAATTTCATCAGCAGTTCCCAGTTTTTCTACACGATAAAGAACGGCTGCTGTAGGAAATGAAAGAAATGTGTCAGCATGACTCTTTGGGCTTAAACTGTAAGAAATAAATCTGTAAAATTACAGGAAATGTTCTGCTAGCTTGTTGCTCAGACTGTGATTTAGGTATAAAACAAAGAATTTTTCCTTTTTTTTTTTTTAAACCATTGTAAAACACAATTTCTCTTTCACATTTTCCAAAGCTGTCCAGTGGGCCAGTTTAGAGTCTCTGATGGGCCAATTCTGGGCCCTGGGCCTTATGTTTGACACCACCGGTTTAAGTGAATAGTCGGAATCAGTGATTTGGCGTGAATGAAACACCACCGTGTGTGTTTAAACATGTGTCGTTTGGGGTCCCAGGAGGACTCAGGTGCCATTTGTTTCAGTCTAATCCGGGAGGTCTGTCAGCAGGAGAGGAAGCAAGCAGGGAGCTCCGTTCATGTCTTACCTCATGAATCTTTACTGGTTTTTGTTGTGGCAGGTTTGATTAGCACATCCTGATGCCTCGGTGGATATGGGCCTGTTTTTTTTTGTCATGGTAGACTTTGTGACAAGTCATGGTAGGAAAGCACAGGTGTTTCTAATAACATTAACTATGGCAGGTGGTCCAATAAGCCAGGACACTGCTTCCACAAAAAGCAGACATGAACCTGAAGCTGCTACATAAACATAGTCATGATTTTAATTTCCCTGCCCTCTTGATGCGTACATGAAAACATGCTTGCTGTTGTTTATACATGGCTTTATGAGAAGAACTTATGAATTGAGAACCAGAAGAATACATGCTTTGAATCTGTGAGTGTGTGTGTGTGTCTATATGTTCTAATGGGACCTCTAATTAAGACTCTGGGTATCTGCTATCTGTCAGCACTGATCGATCGGCTTGGAGAGTGACAGCTCAGCGTGTGAGTGTGTCTGTGTGTGCGTAGATTTTGCTCTTCATGCTCTCTGCTTCATGTCATGTTATTTTACATGTAACACAGTTGTAGGAGGAATATTAACACTTCATTCATTTTCTTTCGCATGTACACAATCACACCACTTTTTAAAAAAAAAAAAGAAAACAAAAGTGTGAATGTTTTTTTCCTGCATACTCATTAAAAAACACATCACAGTCCCCACGCACCTTCCCCCAAACCAAAGGAGGGTGAAGTGTTGGACAGATATTTGTTGTTATGTGCCACATGCACTCACAAACACACAGAATTATAAGTAATAAACTGATAATGTTTATGGGCATTTCCAGGTTAGTATGTGTCACTGAAAGCCATTGCGCTTCATCTTTCTAAAATGGTTATTTTATTCACAAAGGGGAAAGTTTAAACATCATAAAACAGAAGAGGTGGTGGTGCGTGCTCACTCTTTACTTTTTTGTGCACTTTCTTCTGCTTCTACCCACTTCTTCTTTTTTCCCCGCACACATGCACAGGTAGAGCTGTTCACAATTGTCTAACAGTTGCTATCAATCACCTGGCTGTTAGAGACAGAGAGTGTGTGTCTGTGTTAGCGGTAACGCTGTTGTGCAGGACGGCAAGTGAGTGATGGCGGTAACAGTATAGACGGCATGTGCTGTGAAATGTCACCGTGCCGATCGATGGTGTTTAACGAGGCTGGAGGCTGATCTGGACCTCATGCTAACATGAAGCTCTTCTCCCCGCCCTCTTCCTCCCCCTCCTCACTTTCCTAATCCCTCTCTACTCTCTATGAGAGCCCGAGGGTCCCCCAGGAGAGAGACAAGGCCTTTTACCTGTCAAGAGGCTTTTGTGTCTGACAAGTCACACACACACACACACACACACACACACACACTTAAAAAAACATGTAAAAATGTGGCTGAAATTTGATGTTTTGTTACCTTATATAGAAAACAATATTTTGTTTGTGCTTTTTCTTTTTTTTTTGTCAATGAATTATAAAGAATCAAAACACAAGACACAGTCGGGGTCAGAATAATCAGAACTAGTTTATGATTTCAAAGTGCTGAACAGAAAATCCAGTGAACCAAAGAGAAAGAAAAAACAACAACATATCGAACAGGAAACTCTAACCAAAGAAGGACATTGAAAAAACAGCAACTTTTTTTCTCTTTTTTTGTTTCTCTTCAAAAAACAATGCACAACTCGTACCACAATATTTGAAAAAGCTAAAAACACTTCAAAATATTAGTTTTGTATATATATATATATATATATATTTATATATATTTATCAACTTTTTTTCTCTTTTTTTGTTTCTCTTCAAAAAACAATGCACAACTCGTACCACAATATTTGAAAAAGCTAAAAACACTTCAAAATATTAGT
>NW_024582591.1:524525-568234 GCF_018398535.1 Haplochromis burtoni | reverse complement strand
TTCAAAATATTAGTTTTGTATATATATATATATATATATTTATATATATTTATATCTATAGAATTTGATTTTTTTTATTTATTTTAAAACCGTCGTCATCATGAGGGTGTGAGTGGGTGGTGGAGGCCCTGGGGAGATTCCCATAGAGCTGCAGTCTGAGACACAAACACAGGTCGAGCTGTTTTGACAGGCTATGCCAGCTCTCGACAGCTTATAACACACCATGCATATGATCCTGGCTTGTCTAAGCGCACACACAAAGACGGTAGGCGATCATGTCCTCCACACTCACACAGCCGCCGCGATATATAAAACGATAAAGAAAAAGAGCATGAACGTGGAATGTTTCACCCCTGGACGTACAGCTGTCTGTCGAGCACCCTCCTCTCCCTGTCCCCCAGGCGAGCAGGTAGGGTGTGTGTCTGTGCTTCTAGCCCCTCTCAGGGTGTAAGTGCTTCCAAAGCCAATTTCTGTCCATGTTCATTCCTCCACACTTCTACTCGACCTATGATTTCAAACTGAGTTAATAAAACAAACAAACAAAAAAAAACAAAAAACCACATAGTAGAGAAAGTTCAAGTCTGGGTGACTCAGTCATCGATCGTTAGTGCACAGTATCTCCTCTGCTGTCTAAAGCAAGATGGGAGACTGTCTTTCTTTTTAGCTACTGACAGTACAGGACAAGTTTTTGTATTAAAATAATTTAGAGTTTGAAATTAGATTTCCCCTCCTCCTCCATCCCTTCCTCTTGTGGCGCGATAGCACTTAAGGAATTGCACTTGTAATTAAGAGCCCGCCTCAACAGCCACTTCCATGTGTTTATGAAACACCTGTGTCCTGTAACATTTTGGCCCACCTACGCCTACGCCGCTCCACCTCTGACATGTCGGCACATTTCGGAACGATCACCTCCCCCTCCCCGCACTCTCTCTTTTACATCGCCACCTCTCCCAGCCCTCCTTTCTAAATGGAAGTCCTCAGACAGAACGAGCCAGGCCGAAACACAGATAAACAGTACTCATAAACGTCGGTTCTTTCTTTGTTTTTTTTTTGTTTTTTGTTTTTTTTGCCGAATAAGCTGCAACCCAGATGGAGCGAGGACAGTCAAAAAAAGAAAAGAAAAAAAAAGTCACTTTTCTCCTGTCCATCTCAGCCTCATCATCCTCCCCCCTCCTCCCAGCTTGGGGCGAAACAGGAGGACCAAATAAAAAGTGGTAAAGCGTTTGAGTAATTGTCTTTTATACAGGTGAAAAGCATTTAGCTGGTAGTCCGTTTGAGTGAAAGGCGCTCTCGTTTGGTTGTCCCCGTCGAGTCAAAAATATTAGATTGGCTCTCCATGCGCTGCATCAGTCTTGAGAGAGAGAGAGAGAGTGCGTCTTCTCTCTCTTCTGGGTGTGTTTGCATGCTCCTTTGGGGAAAGGCCTTGACAGGACGTGATGTGGGTTCATTTTGCTGCATGGTTAGCCCGAGTCGTCAGTAGGGCAGAGTGTCCAGGAACCTGTCAATCAGTGGCGGAGGCGCTACCAGATCCTCCAGCTTCAGGTAGAAGATTCGCTGAAGGCCTTGGGTCCTCTGGGAACGAAGCTCTTCCCTTATACCCAAAATACGACTCAGAGAAGGCGCGGCTTTGGACGAGGAGGATGAAGGACTGCAGCCCAGGTGGTCTCTGAGACAACAGATCACTTTATTCTGCAACTCCTCAACCCGCTTTGAGTCCTTCAGACCGGGGATTTGCTCTGTAGATTCGCAAGAAAGAAAGACGGAGAAAGAGATGTTAGGAGAATAATCATTAAATGGCCAAAATAAAGTCAGTGGGGAAAAAAAATACACACACATATACATACATCAGAGCTCATTCAGCTGAAAGAGCATTAGCTACATCTTCTTTTATATTGAATTCCACCTCATTAGCCCGTATGGCTCATGTTCTTAACAGGCCTTAACCTGGCTCATTCACTACAGATCAATACTCAGTCTAATCTAATAAGCCCCCTTCTCACTGGTGTACGTCCACATGCACGGCTATATGAGCACATTTTTTATTTTCTTTTTTTAAACATTTGCACAGAAAAAAAAGTCAGTGCAATTTCAGAAATTAAGACAAAGAGCAGAACAGAAGTGCTCAACAGTTAGCTGATTATGTGGCCCTGTGAGCAGCAAAATGAAATTAGAAATGCACACACTGCTGCCCATAGCAACTCCAGTGGCACTCGTACAAGGCTTAATGTGACACTAACTCATTCTGCAGAGAACAGGGTGTCCAGCCCCCCAAACACAAACACACACATACAGGCACACTACGAGCTGTGCTGCAGGGAGGCTGCCACTAAGACCCGTCTCACTTTGAGGTATCCATTATCCGAAGCTTATTTACTGTTTGTTTATGTGACTCTTTTGTTTGTTGTGTTTGCCGCTGCAGAGTCACTCCGGCCCTCCTTTCAGCGCGGCTTTCAGACCTCTCGCCACACAATTCCGCTTCCCTGTCTTTCTTCCCGCTCTCCCTACCCCTTCTTTCTCTATGAGCGTGAGCTCCCGGGGAGAGATCGATGACTGCCTTTCTGCACAGGCCACTCTGAAGCGGTCGATCGCCTGGTGGCTCTGGTGGCTCTGTCGTGGCTTTGCGCTGTGTGCTTTGCCGAGGTGGCAGAGCGCCACTGAGAACACCGCAGACGCCATTCCAGAGCCGCGCTCCACGGTGGGCTGGTCGATCAGGAACAGAGTTAAGTGCTCCCCCAGAGGGTGAGGATGGGGTTGGAGGGCTCAGACAGAAAGAGGTTGAGGAAGAGGAGGCGGCGGGGGCAGGGTGAAATAAGGAAGCTAAGAGCAGGGGGAGGGGGATTTTTTTATTTAATTTAATTCTTTTTTTTTTAGCTACTGCACATTACTTTACAGCATCCAACACCCTAAAACTGTTTTAAAAAGATGAATATAAACACTTAACTGCAGACTAGTCTCTGTCGCCTGATGCATTTTAGCATTTTACTTAAAAAACGAAATCTGCCTCGCCTGCAGCGTGTGTGCTCTCAGAGCAGGCTGCGATTCTCCTTTCATTTTTCACACATGAACACTGATTAGAGGGCCAGGTGTGTGGCAGGTGCAGCAGGTGCTTCTGGGTATCAGGTTCTTGTTTCGGGGCAGAGATGTGTGGGAACACGCATGCACATGTGTGTCTTTAAGCGTGTGTCTGACGTTAGAGGATGTGTCCACCTGATCACTGTCACACTGAATCACCAGGAGGCAAAGCTCCGGACAACAGGAAGATGCTGTGTGTGTGTGTGTGTGTGTGTGTGTGTGTGTGTGTGTGCGCGCGCGCGTGCGTGTGTGCGGGCGAGCGAGCGAGCGAGCGTTTTATCTGTATATTCATGTTCAGCTTAAATGATTCGCAGTGTTTATGAGGAGTGGAGAGGCGATGTTAATAACTTTGAGCACAGGTGACTATATGCAACCACAGAATTAGGACCCCTTGATTCTTGTTCCTCTTGCTAGTAAGCTTGTGATTGAAAATCTGTGGTTACCTGTGAGCAGCACAAGGGCGGCCAGGCAGGCGAAGGCAGAGGTATCCAGATTTAGGTTCTGGAGGTGAGCGGAGAATTCCTGGATGGAGTCCAGCCACTCTCCGAACCCACGAAGGCACTGGAACCTGTGCAGCACCAAGCCGTTACAGAACACTAGTTTATCCTCCGACAGCATCGATCTGAGGAACCGAGAGAAAGAGGAAGGGGGGAAAAAAAAGAAGGAAATGGTGGACTGATTAGATCGCCGTTTTCCAGAGAAAACTGTATTTTCCCTCATGTATTGTAAATATAGCTTGAGATGCTGGGGCAAGGAAACAATTACAATAAAAAACAATGAGAAACCTGGCAGTGTGCGCACTCACGCAGAAACGGGACACACATCAAACACAAGCATGCAGCTGATTAAGGTTGTGTTTCCAAATTACAGCATTTTAAAACATTCCTGCGTTTCCTTGCGGCAGGGTGGGGTGAAGGGTTAGGGCAGAGGGTTGCTCTGTGTGTGCGTGTATATTTGCAGATAGATAAACTGTTATGGCTTTAATGTGCCCAGGCTGTGGTGTGCAGTGGAAACACAAGGTTTTAATAAGGAAATGAAAAGTCTTCTCAGATGTATTTAACCATCACTTACTCACGACACACAACATCCCACTTCTTTGACATCAAGCAGAGAAGGAGGGAGAGAGAGAGAGAGAGTGCAAGCAGAGGATGATGGAGACCTATGACTGGTCTCTATTAGTCTCTAAAATAGGAGCCCGCTCTTCTTTGGAGAGCTGCAACTGTGTTTAGTTGAAGAAGGATAAACTATGAGAGATGGAAGATCTAGGGGAGAAAGTGTGTACTTGGAAAACAGATGATATTAAAGAGAGAGAGAGCAAAGAGGGGAATTAGTGTGGAAAGGGAGGAAAGCCTCAAATTGCACCCTGCACAAACTTTGGTTTGGCAGTTATGAGGATAAACTGCAACGCTATTTGTGTCTAATTAGACTCAGTTCAAAAGAGACACGCCGTTAGGCCAGACACATGCACATACATGAGAAAGCATTAACAACTAACATCAAAAACAATTAGCACCAGCGATCGGGACCAAAATATTCTTTGTACTTCCAGGAAATCACAAGAAGAGAGCACAGAGAAGAAAGTGAATAACAGGAAGAGGTTGAGAAACGATGCCCCTCACCTATTCTCACCTATTGCTGGGGAAGAACAGCAAATTTGTTTTTGATTTCGATCCCTCGTATCATCTCCTCTAGGCTGAGGTTGAAGTCCTGACTTCTTGTCAAACATCTCTCACAGAACAGATTCACCTAATTTTTCATTGCTGCACGAGGTGCGACCTTAATGTTCCGCATGTGAAACTCAAAACTTGTACTTGGCTGATCAAAGTTATATCATTGAGCACCCTTGAAGCCAGCAAAATTCATATTTTTAGATCACTCCCTGGAAGTTCTGCTCTGAACTCCTGCACCTGTGTGCCTGCGATTACACCCGGGGCCTCAGACTTGCACACAGACCACTTAACTTCTGTGTCAAACTGGCCCCACGGTCATGTTGGGGCTCATCGCTGGTGATGAAAGCTGGATCTTCTCTTATAAACAAAAAAGCAGTTTTTAGTGGAAAGGTCTGCAGCATTCAAGACCAAAGGTACCGCAGTAGACGACTGGAGGGATGATCGTCGTTTACGTTCCACATTCCCCATGTTGTGCCTCGTGAATTTGCAGAATTTGACTGTAATGCACTGAAGGCATCTGAGGGAGGAATATTCAACACAGACAACCAGACCAGCACAGTCATTGCTCACTTTTCCCCGAAATAAAATTAAAGCTGAAGTGTTTCTGATTTGATCGAGCGTGTATCACAGGGGCACAGGAGCACAATGTGATTTGAGGGACTAAAATCAACAGCATTGCTCCAGAACACCTCGTGAAGGGAAGATCGGTCAAAATTCAAAACTTTATTAAAAGTTTAGCGTCAGCAGGGTCATTTTTGGAGAATTTCGCGAACATGAGCGTGAACAGTCCTTGTCGATGCACGTTTGGTGATGTATATTAGTACCTGTTATTTCCATAACATACCGGCTGTATTTCTGTGATTAAGTAAACACAGAGCTGACCAAATAATATCTCACAGGACCATTTCACCCGTGTGAGATAGTGCCACTGGAGCAAAAATACACAGACAGGCTGGTAGATGCGTATCTAGGCAGATGCACGCACGCACACAAGCACAGGTGGATGTCTGCCACACATTCCACTCACCCCTGACTACGCTGTCACCACGGTAATCGACCAATAACCACAGAAACTGTTAGGTAACGGGGTGCTTACAGCAATGCCGGCCCAGAAGAACGAAGCAAATTTACTCTATGCACTCTGAGCACACACTCACAAGCACACAGACGCACGCTTGAGTGAGGGTCTGCGGGGCATCTAGGTTCAGCACGGGGTCAGCGAGGAGATGCGCTGCATCCATCGCTCCCACGGAAGACAGAGAAAATAAGACAGCGCTGTGTTTGTGTGCATTTTCCTCTCTGCCGTGGGAGTTTGGCCGATTGGAAGATGAGCAGTGTGTGTCTGTGTGTGTACGTGTGTTTGAAAGAGGCCCCTATGAGTCCACCCTTTAGAGTGAGTCAGAGTCCCAGCCTGATCACCCCTCCTGCTGGGACTGTGATGGCACCGCCCATCCTCTACCCACCCTGCACCTGGACCTACGCTGGGAGGAGGACAGAAAGTTGGGATTCTACATCATCAGCGAGTGTGAGTAAGTGTGCGTGTCTCACTGTGTTGGTCTTCTGCCCTAGACGACAGCGCAGACAAAGAGATGAGCTTGTAGCCCCCCACCACCGCCACCATCTTCTACCCATAAATTTAACCAGCCGCATGCCTTGCAAGAGCAAACTGGTAACCCAGGGTAATTCTGAGGCAAAGATGGGCCGGGGCAGTCACAATGGCACCACAGGTATCCATCAGTGAGACACACACGTGCTCTCTTGCTCAAACACACACACACACACATACATACATCAGGGGGCGCATGAGGTAAATGAAGCCCATTGTGTTTTTATGTCGGTCAGCTGAACTGAATATGTATTTCCTTCCATAACAGCGGCTCTTTTCAGTTACTCAGCTGACTAACTTTGAGATGGAAATTGATCTTGTCAATTCACAGTTCACAATGTTAGCACAGTTTTAGCCCGCAGAACACACACACAGATCTCTCTGTGCGTCAGATATCAGACGAGCAGAGCGGAACTCTGTGGGTGTAGCTGCTGTCATAGCTACAGACTCCATTCATAATTTGGTTCATATGGCGATTACTCAGCTCCACTCCTCCCACTCTGGAGATACACCAACACAGCAGCACACAGCTTTGCCAGCACAGTTATGCACTGTACTTTAATCGGAAAGGGTTTAAGTGCCTCTTGTTTCTGAGACGCTAAGCAAAACAAAGTTGCCCGTACAAGTGTAAGTCGGTGTGGTTCAAAAGCTTGAGAGGTGTGCATAGGAGTGGAGATCCAAGTTTAAAACAGGTGTTAAAAGAGGCTCCATTTCTGCCTACTTACCTGTGAGCCAATCGCAGCACAAACAGCTCCAGGAAGGCGGAGTCTATGAGCAGGTTCTGATCGTCACGCTGAAGCTCGGAGAAGCCGGGCAGCCTCTCCGCCCAGCACCTTGTGGTCTCCATCGAGATGGTGAGTAGCCTGTAGAAGAGGTGGATGTGTTCGACGTCCGAGGAGGAGGATGGCGGGTCGGCAGCGCTGAACTGCAGATCAAGAAAAGAAGAGAAATTACTGAAATAACTTGTAAACTATCTGTATTCGAAATTAAACTAATGCATTTCTCCAGTTGAAATGAATTGTTAAGGGCATGGGTTACCTGGCTGTAGTCAAGGTCACGAGGTGTGCAGTGAGAATAAGCCCTGAGCAGAGCAGAGAGGAGGCTGAGGGGTGGAGAAGGAGGAGATGCCTCCGTCTGCAGGGGGCTCTTTGGTTTGGAAGGCAGACGACCTCTGCGCCCCTTCAAGCTGTCAGTACGCACCACTAAAACAGAGAAACACAGAAGGCAAGAGGTTTTTGAGTTGGACGTGGAAATATAAACTCTGTATGCACAGTCAAGTTCTACCCTCCAGCGGACCGGCTTGATATCAGCTTTTCATCACAGCGAAATAACGACTAAAAGGTTGGGAGAGCTCTCTGCAGGAGTGCTCCCAACATTGCCACGATCTCCACACACAGGAGGCCACGAGCCAGCAGATGGCAGTGGAGCTGTTCTGCAGGCTGCAGACGGACGTGTGTTAATGCAACACAGAGACATCCAGTATGCATTTTGTGTGGGTTTGTTTGCGTTTATGCATGTGGATATGTGGGTGGGGGTATTACAGGGTGTGAGACAGGTGACAAACCTCATGGGAATGGGGGCAGTTTGAGTGTCACGCTGATTCTACACATCATCGAAACGTGTCTGTCTGTGTGTGTGCCCTATGCAGCAACAGTCAACGCATCAGATGTGGTGAACACAATGACATAACGGGAGAATCTTTGCGTAAGATGGTCAGCTTTGAGGCTCTGCTAAACAACACTGAACTCAGGGGCTTTAAAGGTGGCAGGGACTAATTGGTATGATGTGTATCATACTTTCTTCCAACCACAGACAGGCGTTTCTGCATAGACAGTTGTGTGATGCTACCACAGGCTGGGCCATTACCGGCCTATTAACCACTGACTGCAGAGACGGGGGCTATGATCACTGACTGCAGGTCTGATTAGTGTTGCATTATTAGAATTAACTCTCAAGAGTCCAATGCCACCATCGGGTCACCTTTATGACACTTGCATTGAAGCAGTTGTGTGCATATGTGCTTGTTTGTGTGTGTGTGATTCAGGTGTGTGATCTCCTACCTTCCTTCACCATCCCCACGCTCAGACACTTCTGAAAGCGGCAGTACTGGCAGCGGTTGCGTCTCCTCTTGTCCACAGGACAGTTCTTACTGGCCAGACAGACATACTTGGCGTTTTTCTGCACGGTGCGCTGGAGAAAGAAGAAACAGGCATGCCGATAATCAGCCTCCAAACACAATCAACACCTAATATTTGATTTGTTTAATTCAATTTCTCTCTCTCTCTCTTTTTCCTTGCCCGTCAAAGAATGAAAGCGAAGCTCGCAGGTCAGATTTTAATTACGCGCTGAAAGGCGGCGGTGACATCAGTATAATTAGATAAAATTAATTTCCCAACAAGCCTCGCCTGCAGGAGGGACAATTTTATTAGCGCCGCAGCTGACAATAGAGATCCAGCGCGTGGCGTGCGGAGGCGGGTCCCTTGAGACGGGGTAGAGTTGGGTGGGTGAGGTGGAGAGGGGTGGGGGACGAGCGGCCGCGAAAGCTGCCTGATCAGATTGTTTGTGAAGCTCGCGGGTCAGCTCGTGGCACCTTCGGGGCCTCGCGCATCGCGCCTCTCTCAATGGGCCCCGCGGGAGCTGTTTTCTCCTCCGCTGGCTCGCGCGATTATTACTGACCTTATTAAAATGAAATCAGAAACGGGCCACGTGGGAGGGAGTGGAGAGGGGGGCTCAGCGAATACAGGGAGGACAATAAGTGAGATTGTAGTGCGCGCGCATCTATGGGGCCAATCCTGCGCGCTCGTGACCGCGTATTGAAGGCAATACTTTGAACGGACCGTCCCAGTAAAAGCACGAAGTTCTTCACTCGCAGCACGAACAGACCGCAGACCGACATTATCAGTTCCAATGAGGCCCGAAGGCTCCACGCTGCCCGTGTCTGACAGGAGATTACACTCGGGGGTGAACCTGCGATGACAACACCGTAAAACCCCCACAAATACTCACTTTACCACCGCGTTTACCCGCTGTGACTCCAGCACTCCACTCAGGCAGCGCCTATAACTGAACTGTAATTTACACATAACGGAAGTGCCACGGCTTCTTTAACGCTTCTAAAACACATCAAAACAAATAAATCCAATTAGGAACCCCTCGCGCCGCACATGCCCGTCCCCCCCAGGAGACCAATAACACACCAATTATTCCATATGCTTCGGCGCGAGTGCGGAACCGACGCGTAATGGGCGCCAGTGCCGGATGAGAGTCGTTGCCATGGCACCGCAGATCGCTGTGAATGTCTCCTTTCATCCCTTCAATGGTCGGCGACCCGTGCGCGCGAGGATAAGTAAGTTATGGTCATTAATGTGGTCGAGAAAGGGAGAAAGGGGGGTGGGGGATGCATCCAGTTAGATGGTGTCCGGACTAAACATGAGGAAGGCTGAATGACGTGCGCAAACTTTTATTTACACTTTTAAATAGGTTCGGAGTCATTTACGCGATTTTTCCCGATACTGACTAACAGTAAAGCCCACGCGAACACGCCCGGAGCGTGTTCTAAAGATAACTGTGACTCTTTTTTGTGTTTTCCTCTCTGAAACTTTAAAATCTCCGGTTTCCCTGGCGGTGTGCTGGGCGGTGCGCATAAAGGTGAAAGTGGAGTAGTCTATAAGCTAAGTTAACCCTGCTGTTTGTTCAAGGAGGAAATTCTTCAGTGACCTCAGGCTTAATTTAGATGTCTGTTTCCAAGAAAAGCCTGAGTTTGCAATCATCAATTAAGGGCGCGATAAATTAAGCTCTCATGAGCGAGCGCTGGCCCTTTCTCTTCTCTGTCTGTCTGTTATCATCTGTGTGTCTGCGTTTGTGTGTGTGTGTTGGTTGGGGCTCTTGTGACTTTGCTTTCTAATAATCAGCAAAAACGATGACTGGAGTCACTATCAAAGCTTCAAAGCTATAACTAGTCTCTGATGTGATGTGTAAATATACATACATATATATATGTGTGTGTGTGTGTATGTGTGTGTGTGTAGTACACTTTGTTCTAGTTCAATTAATTTAATCTTCCCTGTCATTTTTCCTCGTGTTTACCCCAAATTTCATTAAAATAACAAGTTTAAATTTACTTCGCACCAGGCCATATTGTTTCTGTGGGCAGGAACTGGATTAAAGTGAAAAAGTTTCAGTTAGATGTTGAGTCAGAATTGAGGAATGAGTGGTGTGCACTGAAAGCACATTCACAATTGAAAGTATTCTGACAGGAGTGCAGATACTGTGGCTGTTGTAGGGGCCAGACAGAGGCGTGCAGAGACAGATTCTTGACATGTAACATGTACTAATAGCCTCGGCTTAAATTAAAAGCCTTGAGGGACTTTGCCCTCTCCAACCCATCTTAAATCCCAACCCCCCTCTGGTTGCTTCCGACCGCTGATTCTCAGTTTCTGCCGTCAAAAAAGTGCAAAAACACATGTAGACATCTGTATCCGTGAGCTGACTTTACTGTTTTTATAACTCTAAAATCCTACACACTGGGTTTATATGATCAGCTTACACGTTTCCGAGCTTGTTTTTCCAATTATCTTCACCAGCACACGGATGCTTACCATAATTTCTAGGACTAACATACCAAGCAAGCCCTGGAAAACTAAAACAGTGTGTAGCAGGTCTAAAACAGCTCACCGGTTGGTTAGTACAGTGGGTGCATGGAAACAGGGGACTTTAATGTTCTTTTTTTTGATAACATAATGTATTATACTAACAGTTGGAACAGTTTTTTATTTTATTTTAAAAATTGAAATACTGAATAGGTTCACTAAATTAATGGAAACCCGTGAATGGAACACATTATTCAAAATAATAAACATGCCCCAAAAAAAAAACAAAAAACAACAACCCTGACTTGTTTAAGAGCTAAAATTAATTCACGGGGAAAATGTGCTTCAAATTGCACTAATGAAATAATAATTTACAGCAAGCCTCTACAATGGTTTAATGCCTAATAACTATTCATGGATAATTAAATATAATCAGGAAAATATTTTTTGGGCACAATAAAACCATCAGGATAATGGAGGTGATGTGCCTGAGAATATGTGAACAAGGAGCAGGTGTGTGTGAGACACACGATTTAGTTTCTGCTGCTGCCGCTGCATCCTGGATTCACGGGGTAACAGTGTGAAAAAAACACATGTTACAGTATGTTTTTCTATATGTGTGGTTGCCTGCATATGTTGCGTGAGGCGGGGATGGCTCGCTGCATCTGCATATGTGTGTGTATGTGTGTGTGTGTGTGTGAAAGGGAGTGTAAAGGAAACATAGCGAGGTTTGACAGGCTTTGTGGCTGCGGAGGGAACACTGCAGCGAGCAGACAGCCCGCAGCCTGCTGCCACCAGACGCTGCTTTCATTAATTACTAAATAAAAACAAATTGTGAAACTAATTGAAAGGAAGGATAATTCATTTCCACCTACCAGAGGCATTATTCAATTACCTCGGTGTGTGCACCCTCCTTCTTGCTGTCTCTTAATTTTAACTCTCGTCTCGTGCAGCCAATAGAATGCTTAACAAGTGTGCCGGAAAATGTTTTAATTCAAAAACTGTGCAAATGAATTACTCCACTGTCACCGAGTGCGAGTTCACTGTAATTCCAAGTGATGTGCCACTAAGCCTCAAATATATATGTATACACGCACATGCACAGCAATATAATATCTCGCTTGTCACGTCTGTTGTATTTTATGACTTGCAGCATGAGGAAAATGGAAAATGAGTCTGACTAAAAACCGGCTCTTGGATTGTGTTAAACTGTGTTGTCAGCGCGTTAGCACGTGCGGCAACATGGGATGTGAGACAGCAGGTTCAGAAGTGTTAGGTTGAATCACTTGAGGGACCAAATTTCAAACAGATTCATATCGGGTTGAGCATTATGCAAGAGAATTGTGGTCAAATTCGTGGCCGCCAATTGACTAAAAACACGCCGTCAGAAAACTGATTTCAAGAAGGATTCCTTCACCATTACGTGCTCGCACACCGCGTTATTTCTGAGTATCTGAGCTCCTGAACACAGCTGTTATTTTGGAGAGAATATATGTTTTTATCATCCTGTGTTCTCATGCAAGCAATCACAAACACACACGCACACATATACACAGAGCCAGTGCTTATGCACACTTTGCCCACTTGGTTGCTGGGAGAAACGACCCCTGTGGGTGTGTTGTGCTTTCGCAATGACTCTAAAGACGATTTAGAGAGTACAGAGAAGGGTGTAGAGTGGGAGCAAGGCAAATGCTAGCAAACTGCTCCGACTTAAATACGTCAGTCAGCTTGCAGCCAGTTTACAGACTCTGGCTGAGATTTTAAAGATGGAAAGTCTGTTATGAATGTGATAGGTTAGAAACAAGAAGGAATACTTCAAAAGATGCAGAGGGGTACAAATGAGGGACAGGTGCGTGATGTCTTATTAGAAACCACAAGACTCAGAAGTACAAGAAAACACAAGAAAACCAAAGACCAGAAAGGTTGAAACTAGAGGAAGACTTTAATAATAGCTGTGGGTTGTTGTTTTTTTTTACCTTGAAGAAGCCTTTGCAGCCCTCACATGTGCGTACGCCGTAGTGCTGGCAAGCCGCGTTGTCTCCACACACCGCACAGGTTCCCTCTCCCTGTGGGCCACGTGGGGGTGGAGAGGGCAAGCTGTCTGCTAGTAGAGGGCCACAAGGTCCAAGTGCCAGGGAGCGAAAGGCGAGGCTGCTGCTCCCTGCTCCACGGTGCAGCTGGTACAGAGGCTGCTCCAGGGGTGGGACGTGAGGATGGGAAACTGATGATGAGGAGGAAGAGGAGGAAGAAGAGGTGCGAACCAGCCCTCCTCCCAGGCTGTCATAACCGCCGACGCTGCCTCCACTGTGGGGCGGCGAATGCTGGTAGAAGTGCGGAAAACGGGGGGACTTGAGGGGGCCGGTCTCCAGGCTGGAAGGTAGAGAGTGAGGGTGAGAAGGAGCCAGGGGGTGCTCCTCCCCCCACAGGAAGGAGGTGCCCGGCTGGGGTGGCAGAGACGGGGTGGTCGGAGTGGAAGGGGGAGACTGTTTAAAGTACATGGTGGAGGAGGACATGGCCTCCAGGGGTGGGGCAGTTGGGTAGCTCTCCTCCTCCTTTTTGATGGTGGGCCTGTGCGTGGGCATCTGGTAGAGGCACGAGGACTTAGGCTCGTAGCTCCCGTCCACAAAGACATTGAAGCTTGGGAGAGAGGTGGTGGCAGCTGCAGAGATCTCACCCCCACCCAGGTCCAGCTTGGTGTAGTCGGGGGTCATGAGGTCAGAGCTGTAGCTTTCAGTCTGGTAGCTGAAGGACTGGCCAGAGTAGGCTGAGCCTGGAGGGGCCGGCCCGTACTGAGCCTGCACACAGGGCATATCTGTCGGAGGAAACAGAGCACACACGCAGGTTAGAGCTGCGTGGCACATCAGACCACATGTATCCCAAAAGCTTCACATTCCCATGTTAGTAGGCCACAGCTATATAGCAACAATCACTGGGCAGAGAAGAAGAATTTATGACATTTTACAAACAGTGATTTAATCAGAGAAGCAGGGCTTCATGTTCAGTAAATCTGCAGGATACAGGCAGACTCTATTGGATGCACATGCACACAGTGGTAACACTTAACAGGGTCAACCATTAAAAAAAAAAAGAAACAAAAACAATCTGCACAGCTCTATTGGAACAGGCAGTTTGCAGAGTGTTATAAAAGTTTTTCTTTCAATGAAGAGGCTGTGAAAAGCTTTAACCAAATCTTTCCATTTGATGCAATTTACACCCATTTCTGCTGTTAACACTTCTTGCACTTGCACTGAGTAAGTACAGCAAAAAAAGGGAAAAAAAACCCTGAATACTGAAACACACACACACACACAAAACTTCGAACATTGCTGATTTTCCTAGTTAGTCAAGTTAGAGAAGCTGCAGTTGATGATCCTGAAGCTCAAATACAAGAATCTGTATGTGTGTGTATTCTGGTTAGTCAGATGGAAAAGCAGATGAGATAACATTAAATAATAATGGAACCCCATGGTGGTGCTGGATGCTTGCTGCACAGACCCTTCACACACGCGTGCACGCACACCCTCTCATGCACACGCACACTGAGATAAAGACGGACACGCAGACACAGATATTTCCTCTAACTGCTGCAGACGCCAGTCGACATGTCTTCACTTTCCCCCCTTGATTTAATTCTGCTACAGCAACAGGCCACCAGCTCATCGTTTCTCTGTGTGTGTTTGTGTGTGGACTATATGGTCTTATCAAAACTCTTACGTAATATACAACGCCTGCGTTTGCGTGCGTCTGCACGTGTGTGTGTGTGTGTGTGTGCATAATAATAATCAGTCATGAGTGTCAGCGCAGGCAGGGTTTTGTGGTGTTTGCTCGTCTCTCCCGAGCAGGGAACTGTCAACACTGCGCTGCTCCCATTGACGCCCAGCATGCGCGCGCTCTGCCGTAATCGCCCCCTTTCCCTGTACGTCATGTTTGTCTAGTCAAATACGGGATATATCGGTCCTGCAGTTGTTAAAGCGTTCACAAATACCTCCGCCAAAGCGGTCTCACCTGAACTTTTATCTATTTATAAAGCAAGAAAAAAAAGGAAAATAGTCCTGATTTTATATATATATATATATTTTTTTTTTTTTGAGATAAATAATTTTTTAAAAAATTCTTTTGCTATAAACTTTTTTTTTTTGAAATAATTCTTATTAATTTTTATATTTACCATTAAATATACAAGCACAGTGTATCAGCAGGCTCATTAAGCCGCTACATTTATTTCCTTCTTTTTATTTTAATTGAGGATATGAGTCAAGCTGTAGGCATACGTGTGCTTGACGTCATCAAGATTTTTTTTCTTCTTCTGCGAGTGACCAGCTCTTCAACCCACGTGGAAAAACACACATGCAGCATTAAGGGCGTCACGGGGCCTTTCTGGGCTATACCTAAAGACCTTTTTTTAAAAAACTGATTATGCATCAGAGGAGGAAGAGAACCAGAGAAAGAAAAAACAAACTGAAAAAAGGAGAGTACAGTGGTAAAGGTTGCGGCTCTCTGTGTTGTGTCAGTAGGTCAAGCCTCAGATTAGGGGCCATCAGTGTAGAAATGTGTGCAAGACTTACTGCACGTGGCACATGCACATGTTTATATTTAAATATGGTAAATTTCTGGTTTTTCTGTGAAGAGATGAAAGAATGAGAGAGAAAAGGGTAGGAAGGCTACAAAGTAGTGTGATGTTTGTCTGTCGGGTGAGTAAAGAAATTCCTTCTGGTACACACACACACCACCACCACCACCACGTGTGTTCATCTGCTTATAATGTTCACGATGTCAACATGGACTTGTATATGTTCATTCTACCAAAAGCATACACCCTTATCCTGAAAACCTGTAAAACCACTTGTCTCTGCGAGTGTCTCACCGTCTTCGTTACTTGACTTTTGTTGGCGTGTCTAACCTTCACTCACACACCCATGCTTACAAACTTGCATCCTCTTTTACACACTCACCACAAGTGCAAATAGAGATCCATCACCGGAGCTTCTTAGTTGTTAATGTCACCAAAGCAAGTCAGTGTAGGGGATTCTCAAAAGTCCAATACCACCATCGGGTCGCCTTTATGACACTTGCATTGAAGCAGTTGTGTGTATATGTGTCTGTTTGTGTGTGTGTGTGTGTGTGTGTGCAAGCAAGAGGACAGACAACCCAAGCAGAGTCAGACATAGGTGGTGCAGCATAGTGAGGCAAAGGGAAACAGTCTCTAACCTCGAGGTGTGCATTTCAACTGGACAAACTGCAGCTGTTCCAATAACTGAGTGCGCTTGTTCATTGTCAGAATGCCATAGATCTAACAAATGAAAACATGAAGGTGCAGACATAAATTACAAAAACACAGATTTTCTTTATATCAATAAACTATAAAACATTTTCGGGGAGTCAGCGTCCCACAGCGTAGAGTGATTTTTACTTTTTTCCCTTTACACTGTGCACACAAAAATAACAAAAAAACAAAACACAAAGCACAGAGACACACTTACACAACCAGTTACTTCAGGGTATACAGTGTAGTTTCTATATTGAATTACAATGGACAAAATTGTGTGTGTGTGATTGTATTATATATAAATATATATATGATTCACATTTCGCCTCCAGGTTTTGGATATAGGTGTGCCTGGCCTCAGAATTGTCTTATCTTAATGACTGAAATGTCAGCTCACTTGCCAGACAAAATCAACCCACACACATACACATGGGCTCACGACTGCAGCACAAACAAAAGATCACCAGAACATTCAAGAAACTTCAACTCATATTTTGACCTTTAACAGGAGTAAAAGAGCATAAATATACACATAAATAAAACGACTGCCTACCAGCTGATATTCAGATCTAACCCCTGTGTTTTAAACTACTAAATAAAAATTATATATATGTATATATATATATTTTTTCAATTTTTGGGAATGTTGTTTTTTTTTCTTTTCCCCCCACAATAAAACAATCACCCGACTCATATCACCAAGCACTCCACAACAGCAACACGAAATGAAAGTGTCAGAGCCGCTGCACTCGTTACAAAAGCATCAGATGAGAAAGAGATTAAAAAAGAAAGAAAGAAAAAAGGGTAAGATGAAAGTGAAGACAGACTGAGCGCTTGTTTCTGTACCTGGTGAAAGAGCCTCGCGCTGAATGGTGCTGGGTGTCCGGGATTTAGGGGTGGCGTGGCTGCGGCCGGGGCAGGGCTCCTGGAGCGGGGAGGGCTCGGCGGGCGTCGCTAAGGAAGTGTCCGACCGCCGGGGCTCCGAGCTCGGCTGGGCGCGCTCTTCCGAACCTGTGCCTGGGTGAGACATGGCTGTGTTAAAGCCAGTGGCAGGCTGAATAATCAGGTAAGTGCCTCAAACGCTCGTAAAGACTTAAAAAAAAAAGAAGATTACTCAAAGAGAAGCGAAAATTTATTTCATTTTTTTTCTCCCTCAAGAATGAAGACCTTTGTTTAAATTGCTTCCACAAACTTCAGCAAATTCAAATTCGGTGTTCAAAATTTCCTCACACTTTTAGAAAAAAATCGGACAGAGAAACATTTTTGCACAATTTAAAGACAACCAGCAAAGCTTTCGTGTCATCTCAAAAGCAAATCGTTATTGGCACAAAAATCTCATCTGAGAGATTCAGTCAGTTTATCGGGTTTAAAAGCAGTAGAAAGAGATAACAGGGGATGTAAAGCACTGCGCTGAGACGGCGCAAATTCAAATAACTACCAGTGCACACGCTGGAAGGCAAATTAGGGATAAGATTTAGACTTTTACATCCAACATAGGGCAATTCTGACAATAAATATGTCACTGAGTGCATCCTACAAAGAGAACCACAACTGAGGACTTTGGGTTCATTTCAAAACTTTGCCTACGTGGGCGACAGGTTTCATTTTAGCACTAACGTCTTCGCCGTTATTATTATTATTATTATTATTATTACTGCCTAACAGATATTTTGCACCGTAAAACAGAAATTCCACCAGTCAACAAACTATGCACGACTTCTGAAACAAAATAATAATAATGAAAAAAAAAATCATAATACAGACCTACAAAAGTGACAACTTTTATAAAAGCAGCTTGCGCCAGTGCCTCCGGGCCATCGCTTTTCTTGCCTCTAATCACCGCCGCATTCGCCTGCTCAGGGTTCATCCAGAGGGGAGAGAGAAATCTAGAAAACTGTGAGTCGGACCTGAAACCAGACCAGCGGGCTCCCGTGCGCCGTGCGCCTCCGACTCCCTCTCACTGCAGCAGGGCGCACCGTGGCCGGAGGATTTCAAGGCCCAGAGCGCCCCCTTTCTGTAACACACTCCTATATACTCTATCTCTCTCTCACTGTGGCTCTCTCTCCGCCACACATAGACCCCCTCTATGAGACGGTCAAGTTGAGAAGACCACGCAGTCTCCCTGTGTGTATCGCAAAACAGCTTGGTGACAACCCTCATACGGATCAAGACTAGGAGCACCTGCAGCTTCATGTCAGTAGCCACTTTTCACCAAACTTTAAACCACTTCTCAAAGGATTTACTGGACACCCACGAACCCCCTGTCCGTGGTTCTTTTGTCGGAATATGGCTTTTATATAGATGTAATCCCTCCCAACAGCCCCCAAATAGGTTGGAATAAACAAAAAAGCACAAACCAGAGTAAACAGACAAGTCAAGCTGTATAACATTTATTTGATTAGGGCTGATTTGGAACAGTTAAGCCATTATTCAATTGTGTATGGAGCCATTTGAGCACTGAGAGAAAAAAAGAGACATCTTTAGGCCTGAAAAATGATTTTGTTACAGTAACAGCACAAATGGGAGTCAATTTGAAATAAGCTGAAGTCATCTCATTCTTACATAAAGTTGTGAAGCTAAACCCGTAACTGCGTAAATACGCTCTAATCAGAGCCTCCGAGGGGAGTTAAAGAGATGAAGATGAAGTGTTTTTACTTCAAACAAACTTATTTTTGTACAAAGTGAGACATTCTGCCTTTTTCTAACTTTTTTTTTAATGAACCCGCGGTCTCCCCCTACTTTATTCTCAGACCGAGCCGGCCGGTGGGGCTCTGGCCCTGCGCGCACCGGTAACCAAGAGAACGACAAAAGAGCTGTAAAGCACGCGCCCCGGAGCGCCGGTAGCCCCCGGTAGCCCCCTCGCACCAATAACCCCGGACAGCGCGAGGCTTCCAGCAAACAGAAACAGAGAAAAGAAAGGACATAAAGGAGAGAGCAGAGAAATATGCGAGTAGCCTAGCCTACTGTAAATCAGCCCTGAGTGGGAGCCTGTCACTGGAGCCTGCGTGCGCGCGTTCGTGCGTGTATGCGTAAACCTGAGTGTGTGTGAGGGAACTGAGGGGGGGAAAGAAGGTAAAACCAGCAACTTACTTATGTACCTCAACCCGGTGTTGTCAGCTTATTATTATAAACTATGTGACTGGCCAAGAGGCACGATAGCTGCTGGAGCATGCTTCACGGTGGGCTTCAGAAATGTTGTTGTGGCTTTATGCTTGAGGGTGTTTTTCCTGCGATACATGGCTCATGAAATTCGGAGGCAATTTGAGTACCAGTGTATCTTGGGCCAGTTTTATTATATACGGGTTAATGGTAACTGTACGCTCACTCCATGTTACTGAAGGTTAGCGCAGTCCGGCACAGACAGCCGAGCGATATCTAAACTCAAACACACCCACAACCTCACAAACACGCACTTACACACATCTATGTATATAAATACATTTTATAAACAGACACCACCCCCTCAAAAAATTAAAAATTAAAAAAAAAAAAAACTCCGATAAGACACCCCCCCCCCCACACACACACACAAAACCCAAACACACCATGGCTTGAAACCAAAGAGCATTAAGTCTCTTCTCCGAGCTCCTGCCTGAATGTAGGTTACACCGCTCTCCACTCAGACCATTTGTGCGTCCGACTCCACTATTCATTGTGAGAGTGAGAGGCATCTCATTTCCATGACAACCGGAAAGGATACGATACCTTCTCCAGCGCAAATTAAATTCAGAGTTCAGCCTCATTCGCCGTAGAAGAACCCACACATAGGCACAGACCAACAAACATGACCGGCAACACGCGTGTGCCGGTGGCTGACGTGAGCAGCAACAGGTTAGGCTCACAAAGTTGGGCAGCACGCGCACAGATGATGTTAGAGTAGTAAATCCATCATGGCTTTTGATTTAGGTGGCGAAAAATTAAATACGTAAAGCTGAGGGTTATCTTCTTTCGGCGTGTTTCCGCCAAGATGTGAGGCAGAGCTTTACAGATTCATTCATTCAGTTTACTTACTTGTTTGCTGTAGCGGTTCCGTCTTTACATGTAGTGGGCTAATAACTTCGCGTGAAGTATCCGTTTTCCATCCAGAACAACCGCAAAGAGGTAAAAATAATGACAGGAAAGAAAAATAATAATAAAAGCACTCTTAGTGATGTCGGAGAGGCGCTGGATTCGTCGGCATTAGAAAAAGAAAAGGAAAAAAAGTTCCGTTCCTTCCACTTACTTTTTCTAAAGTATAAAAAGTAGAAAATGAAATAAAAAAGAAATCATCAAACTCCCGAGTGGCTCTAAGGAGCGAGTCTGCGTCCGTCCCCGTGCTGCTGAGTGTGTCAGTGCTGATGGGTGCTTTGCAAAGTGTGCTCTTGTAACGCGCGTTTGTTTATGTGCGCCGTCTGAGGGGAGAAAGTCAAATAGTGCATTTATGTGGGCTCTGCCTCCACACAGAGCTCTTGGTATGCGCTACGTCAATGTGACGCCATGGGAGAGGTGACGTCACCCAGTGTAGAGCTCTCTCTCTCTCTCTCTCCGTACAGTACAAGACACATAAGCCCCGTGTGCCGTGCCAAGGAAAGAGAGAGCGAGAGGGGTGGAGAGAGAATCTGAGAGAGCCAGAGAGCGAGGCGGTTGGTTTGATGGTTGCAGGAGAGGAAGCCGAGGGGGATCCGGCGGGCGAGCCTGCACCACTAGCAGGAACTGTAAAGAGGCTGTTCTTCTAGATTACTTAATCAACAAAGTATAAAGTAAACACAAAACCTTAAAAAAATGCAAACAAATATTAATAAAATAGATTTTAAATTTAGGTTCATCATCAAAATATCCTATTTCTCTTTCTGCAAACACAGCATATTAATAAAGGTAACAATAATATTAGTCATGAGCATGTTTTCCCATACAGAACACATGCTGGGATGTATCTAAATATTTCCAATCAACTACCTGGTGATACTTGTGCTCCATTACTTTTCAGAAGCATGTTTTAACCCATTGTACACATCTATCCACAAGTAAACTTTAATCAAACATGTCAAAAGCAGCATTTCTCCGTGTAATGGAGCTCTTTTAAGGTGTGTTTCCAGAAGGGATTGTATGAAGATTATAATATCATTATAAACCACCATAAAAGCACACTTGCATAATTTTGGTGCCTTTTTAACTAGCTCCGAACAGATTTTTACCTGAAATTGCAGATACATAAGAACCTGTAAATGAAGGGCCTCAGAAAGGACTTTTTTTTTATCTTAAGTAAAGTCATTTGTTTATTTATTTGTTGTACAGAGCAGATTTTAAAACAACAAACCAAAACAACAGTTGACCCAAAGTGCTTTACAGGAGTGATCATTTGTAATCCAGGTCTCCAAGAACCCAATTGCAAACACAACTCACAGAAAAAGACCATAATACTATGTGTGATATGTTTTCTGGTCAGGGCACTGACCATCAAGCATCACCGTTAGTATAAATCAGCTTCTCTAAGGTTCATTTCCAAGCATTTGTTTAAGGTAGTGGTTTTCAAACTTTTCCTGGCACACCCCTCAGAAACAGGGAAGGAGCCAACCCACACAACCATACTTTTATGTTTTTTTAATTAACGATTAACACAAAAGGGAGAGCCTTTAGCAAAATTGTGTTTATTCTGGCTGCAAATAAAATCATATTATTTTGACTTTGGTTTATTTCTTTAGTGTCTGCATGTCTCACCAGGCTTCATGCCCATAGTCTGAAAACAATTTTCAGGCAAAGGCATTAAGTGAAAAATCACCACCTAAAGCTCAGACTATAACTGGGTTATTTTTCCAAGAGAAATGCAGATAAATATGTTTAAAAAAAGGGTAATATCCCACAAAAAGGTAATATCCCACAGCCTTATTTTGGTAAAGGATAACAACATCAAGAAAAGCCCTGATACATGGATATTTTAAGTGGGTTGAGCTGGATGAGCTAAGGCTGTTTTTAAAAAAAAAAAATGTTTTAAAATAAATATATGTGCAAAAATTTGTTGATTACAGTTTTGAAGACTGGTGAAATGACCTGATTTGTGAAACTGGAAGTCAAATATATAATTTATTAATGTCTGTATAGCAATAAAACATAAAAAGCTCAGCCAGGATGGCATTGGAATGGACTTAAATCCCTCTCTCTCTAATTTTGAAACACACATTTAAAACTGTGGAGAGGCTAATGTGGTCTTGAGTAGGGAAATACTGTAAGCAGCCAGCGAAGGCAGCAGACACTGAACGGGATGTGAGAAGCAGCTATCAGTTTCGCTTCTGCGTGCTCTCAAACCTCAAAATTAAAAAACGCCTCCGGAGACGCCGGGAATAATAATTCTCAACCGCCAATCACAAGGCGCGCATTTTTCAGTCAACGTGCTAATTCCGACCAATGATCAGCCCCTAGGGGCGGGGAATGCCTTGACGCACTGAGGCTCGTGATTGACGCAAGCCTTGTTGCTAATTTTAGCTCTTGGCCGACGGAGACAGTGAGATAGCCGACATCCTATTCATTGTCGGGCGGGCCCGACTATTTTAGCGTTGTGATTGTGATCCCGCCAAGCCAAATATAGCTATAGACAGGTATTTTTAGTCTTAAAGTGTGACCCCGTTTTTATTCGGCTAAAGAAGCCTCGGGATGCAGTTTGAAAATGAGTTTCGGCTCCCCAAAAACAGCACACTCAGTGTTAACCTGTTATTTTAGCCGGATAGTTTTTCAGTCAGCTGATAGAGTAGAGCAGGCATACCCAGAGAGAAAGTTCCAGTACAGCACAGGCTCTCTCTCTGTCACTCTCACTCACTGCGGGGGAAACAGGGTGGAAAAGACCGTAGATGTGAAGATAAATAGCCGTCAGGTCGTCAGACAGACACAGTCAACAGGTTTGTATATGTGATGGCTTTGCAGCTTCGCACAGCACCGCTGCTGCTGCTGCTTCTCCTCACACGAGGCGTATCAGCTGAGGCTAAACCGCTGCTGCTGCTGTTGCTGCAGGGGAGCTTTAACCACTTTTGAGTGGTGAGGATGAAAAGTTGTCAACTAGAGGATGTTTTTCATAAAAGTCATGAAATTGCGGGGGGCGCGCAAAACACTTGCTTGGAAACCATGTGTGCATGTAAAGAAAAGCCTTGCTTGTCCACCAAATCGTCGGTCCCAAACTCCCTCCCTTCCAATTCCTCTCGAAGGTATGTAGGTTATGCAGTGAAATGTGCAGGACATCCGACATTCCTGCCAGTTGCCAAGTTTTTGCTTGTAGCCTGCTCAACTGTGACTGGTGATTAATACTTTTACTTTTGAAAGTCTTTGGCAGTCCCTTTGTGCCACGATCACAGCTGCAGGGTATACAGATCACATGCCACCAGACCACAGCCATCCAGAGGCTCATTAGAGTTGTGATTTATGCGTAAACTTCCCCTCTTAATTCACATTTCCACTCAATTCATGCTTGTTTAAACTTATGTTCTTCCATTTAATTGGGCGGGCGGGTGGGTGGGAGGTTTGCTCTGCTTCAGATGAGTGCCTGGACAGTGCAGGTGTCTTAATGCACCCTGAAGAATGCACATGTTTTTTGTGTGTTCCTCGTATTCAAATCTTCTGTAAATCATAAGCTTATTACTAGATGATATCCTACATACATATCCTATAGGCATAGATCACAAGTTGTTCTTCTTCTGCATGTCTTGTGTTGTTCTTTGTCTTTTCTCAGCTGGGATTCCCTCTAATAAATTCCCTCTACTTTCGGGGGGGTGGGGGATGAAGTTTTGCACTAGTGCCGCCATATGCAAATTAATTTACTGGTCATTTCTACTGTCTTTATCTTCAGGTATGAATCATATAGCGTAAACTCATTTTATAGCTATCTTTATGTTAGTGTTCATTATTTTTCTCCTGTTCCTGGCTCGTTGGCACATCAGCTGCCTGGGCTGTGAGCTCACGGTCCTGACGTGTAATCCAGATTAACCTGCTCTCTTATTCCGCCAGACTTGGAAGAGATTAGAGATTATGACCGTGTCCTTTTAATAGAATTGGATGTGTGGGTAATCAACTGCGTCCGCCAGCGTCGGGCATCAGGTGACTCACTCACACTCAGTCACACTCGCACAGCCACTTATTTTGTCACTTAGGAGGACGTTGCATTGATTTGCATTCATTCCCCAAAGACTCACTGTACTCAAAACAGCTAATACGCGTTTAACACCAGGCTTAACTGTAACCAGAGCCAAAGTTACAAACCTAAAATTGAATTGTTTGCGTATTAGGGTTCACATTCTGTTGCTAAATTATCCGCACAATGTGACTGTTTGAACTGAAGTGAACTCAAGCCTGTAGTTGTGTTTCACCTGAAACACAAGATCCCTCATCAGCCAGCTAGATAGTGAAGTGAGTAAACCATACAAAAAAGGAAACATCCTACATCCCTAAAGATATATATTTTTTTTCCTTTGGCACCTTTGTGACCTCATTGCTGCCCCATTCTATGGTTACACCAGAAATAGAAAGTCCTAATTTAACACTTGGCTGTGGCTGAAAAGACAGGTGGAACAGAAAAAAGGATGTGCAGTTACCAATACTACTATACCTCAAGTCTTTTTTTTTTTTTTTTTAAATGGACCTCTTCTTGCCCGCTGTCACATGTCCTGGCGTTCTCTCACTGCATCTCATGCTGTAGTTGATTATTCTGTTGTTTTTCTTTTTCTTCAGACAAAAAAAAGCAAAAGCAAGTATTTTCTTGGAAATTTGCAGTTTTTGGGAAGCAAAAAATGAATCCAGACTGAGCTCCAGCTAAAAAGTAAACGAAGTGATCAATTTTCATAAATAGCAAAAATCTTCTGCCACAATCTTTATAACACAGCCCACAACTAAGGGTGTAATTTCCCTACAATTAAATTGAAAGAATTCAGAATTCATTGTATTTTATCAGAATCTGAATGTAATTATATTTTTGGGAACATAATTGGTAATCAAATGCCCTTTTATATTACATATAAAACATGATAAGGACTGTTCTCTCTATATTACATACAAGAAAAAAAAATGAACAAACGTCACAGGGTGTAGAGCCATGTGATCTTATAACAATGGAGCAAACTCATAGTTGATTTTTTTTCTTTGGTTTTTGTGTCAGTGCAAACCCCAAACTGAACATAACAAAGTCTACAATAAATGTTTGATGCTAGCAGATTGCTGTGGTCACCAGTAGTTTGCATGATCTTGCCAACTATTAGCAGAGCAGTAGTGCAATCCAGAAATGGAGGTTTCTTTCCAAGAAAAAGCTCTGCCTTCTGAAACAAAAGCATAACAATCTCCACTTCTGCTTTGAATCACACATGTAATGCTAAGCCACTAAAAAGGGGAGAAATGTTCACCAGAGGGACAAAGTAGTGTTTCCTCATTGAGGACTCTTAGTTGAATCAAATAATTTAAACATATACTATTTAGTGCAATTTGCATATGGCTTCATGAAATGTGGAAAACACAGAATTTCCCTCATTCGCTAGTCAGGGCTCTGTCTAGATGATAGAAATGTATAGATTTCTAAGAGATAAGTGGGAGGAGAAAATAAAAGCAATTAATCTCACGCTACCAGATTCAGACCACTGTGCAGATCGCTCATAATACCACTTTAACAAAGAATGAAATAAACAATGAATCGCTGAATGACTTTAGCTTTTAACCCATTTTTAAACAAAATTTCTATTGTTTTCTGTCTTTAAACAATTTTTAAAAACATGTTCAAAGTCTCTCATAACTGTATGACCTTTATAACTCGATGTAAAATTTATTAAACATGATTTTCTTGAGCTCAGCGAGTATTTGGCAAGTGTTCGCAGACATATCAGTATCTTCCATGCAAATTATTGTTGATTTGCTATCATCCAAATTAAATCACATTGAGATTTTCAGTGCAACACTGTATTTTACATCAGAACTGCCAGCAATCACTCGCCAACCAGTTGGGGAGAATGCGCAGTTTTCATCGACCGGAAGCTTTTGAGGGAACACCCACCCGCCTCTAGGCCTGTGTCAATGAGGCCTAATGAGCAAATTTGATCAGATATCCAGCAACATTGTAATCATCCTGTATGTGAGGGTGCCATTCTATCTATCTCTTTTGGGATGTGCGTTTAAAGTGATTCGCTACTTTTAATTAGCCATAGGGTAGGGCTGCACGATTAATCGTTAGAAAATCGCGATCTCGATTCATACTTACGTGCGATCTCATTTCCAAATGACAACGATAAAAAAAAAAAAAGACGACGACGATTGTACCGCATTTTGATCCGGGACGTAATCTGCATGAAAACAAGCGCTCACTCTTCCTGCTCAACAAATGACAAGGGCGGAGCCTTATACCACGTGATACAGAAGCTGTGCCGTGTGAATTAACAGGGAAAAAACAACGGAGAGCACGTCAGGGATGAGGAGAAAGTGACAGGAGAAAATCCGTCCCGGTCAACCACCCAAACATCAATAACGGGGACCTCATACAGCGCTTCCCTATACCCGTCGAACTCCCGCAGGCACAAAGAAATTACGGAGGCTATCACTTATCACCTGACCAAAGATATGGCTCCCATCAACACTGTGCAAAACGAGGGATTTAGGAAAATGATCAACACCCTAGACAAACGCTACACAGTGCCGTCCCGCAACTATTTTTCTATTGTTGCACTACCTGCTCTATACACGCAGTGTCGAGCAACGGTGGAGACGGAATTTCAAGCAGTACAACATTTTGCGGCAACAACAAAACGTGAGACATTTGTTGTTTTTATGTTTATTTATTGTTTTTATGTTCAGTCTCAACTGTTACGAAGTTGATGTGCAGTTAATAAGTGCAATAAATATTTATACTGGAAAAGAAAATCGTGAGAGAATCGTGATCTCAATTCTAAGCCAAAAAATCGTGATTCTCATTTTATGCAAAATCGTGCAGCCCTACCATAGGGTTAAAATGACTGTGCTTAGAAATTCTACAATTAAAAAAAAGTATGGGAAAAAAAGAACACAACAGAATACAAATTTGATAGTGTAAAAAAAAAAAAGCATGACACGCAAAAACAAAACAATGTCAATAAATCCAGATGGGGGAATACTTATTATACTTAGAGGCAGACATAGAGGAAAAAACAACAACAAACATGTGCAAACTAAGGCTTTGAATATACTGGGAACTAATCTGGGGAAAACAACAGCTGGGACAAAATTAGTAACAGGCAAAACGAATCAAATGAAAACAAGACAGGGGAAGTAAAACTAAATACCAAACACAGGAGACGGCTAACTAGCAAAGTAAAACATGAAATGATCAAAACATGAGAACACCAAACACAGAGACGGAGCCTTAACAATAGGGAAAACAAGGGGAGAAAAGATAAACTGAAACTCCTGGAATCAAATATAAGCAATCACTGTAAACAGAAACAACTGGAAACTACAACTAAGCAAACCAGAGAATAAGATCATGGAAAATAAAACGAATTGAAAGCTAGAAACATCAAAATGACTAGAACGAGCTAGTCAGAAAACATAATAATAAACAAAACCAGAATGCACAACTCAAAATGCAGTGTGGCAGATCCAGGATCACGACAACATCATTATTTGTGTCATTTCATGTAAAAAACCTTAAGCTACACACTACTTAAAATTCCGTACACGGCACTTAAAATTACTTGATTCTTTTTTCCTGTAAAAACGTTAACTGTTACCCCATTATTAAATATTATGTAGATAAACATTATTCACTTCAGATTCCGATAAAGTACATTAAAATTCCATTTAATTTGGGAAATTATACTGTCATGGGCCATTATGTTAATGCAGTACCAGCGCATCTTAGCAGTAAGTGAAATACTACAAGATCTTATTTATCTGATCAGTTCCCTTTGCTCTGTCGTCACTTACTCATGTCCACAAGGAAAATATTACTGACAGATTCAGTTACTGCTGCTTTTCTTCAGAACTTGTCTACATAGTGTGATTACTCACACAGGAAGTTAGTTCATTTGTATAAAAAACTACAGCTTGTCACTGCCGTTGCATAATACGGCGGTCTAGCGTCTTTACTCCACATGTACCGAGCTGCTGGTGGGCATATTGCAACAAGACACGCTGAACTCTGTCTTATCACAAAACAGAAGCAAAAAGTGATTGTGGCACTTTGAATGAGCTCTCTATGTCCGCGGCCAAGGCACCGGCACTCAGCGTTCTGGTGACACTGGAGAAAGAGGAAAGAGCGAAACAGTGGAAAGCTTTTATCTTCATGTCACCAAATCTGCTCCAACTGTACGTCAGAGTGCAAGCGAGGACGGGAGGGGGTGAGGGTGCGGGGGAGATGCTTGCTGGCGCAATGGCAGGCGCTCAATGGTGGCATTCTTCCCTTTCTGTGGGGACGCACACAAACACACATACACACTGCTATACCAGGGGATTCCCCCCAGGAGCGCCCAAGAAATACAACCCATCACTGCCTTATCACACCAGTGCCCAAAGACAGGAGAGAGGAGTGTAGAAAAGTGTTACCATTAACCCAAAACAGGAGGTGTACTGTATATCACTAAAGGATTCTGGGGTATCAGTGTGAATACAACACTGCCTTGTGTTTGTTTCTTAGCTTCTGGGCCTCTTTATCTGTGTGCTTTAACAGTGTTTATATGTATTTAAGCGTATTTATGCAAAAGTATCACTTTTACAAATCCTCCACTATTCATCTGCACATTGTTCCTTACTCTAAAATTTCAATTTGAGGGGATTGTGTGCAAAGGTTCATTTAAGCCTATCTGTTCTCATTGTCAAGTCCATATTTTCTTCTGAGGTCAAGGCTTGTTCTGACAGTGGTAGGATCTCAGTGGGTGTAGACTTCTTGTGTCGTGTGACTGGATCATCTCTTGATCTCAGTTCAGGAATCTTTCCTGAAGCACTTATACACAAGCTTCTTTAAGCACCATGTGAAAGGAACCATACACACAATCTTCACGTAAACACACAGATGTACGGTTTCGAGCAGCAGGTGTGCGTCAGGCAGGATTCAGCATGCTACAACACATGACAGCGTATCACGTTTCAACCTTAAATGGTTGCTCTTTTTGCTGATGAGTTCTGTATTTGGCCTTAAGCCACAGATATAGAAAAATACACAAAAAATTAACAGAAATTAGAATATGTTTAACTCCATTACAGCGTGCCAGGAGAAATAAAAAAGAAGTGAGAAAGAAACTCTAATCTACCAACTTATCAGGTTTCTAGTTGCTTTTGGTGATCAGCGAAACAGGTTCGTCTCTCTTATAATAACTGTTATTGTGAACTGTGAAAACTGTCTCTACACCCTCAAAGCCTGTCTATCCTGCGAAACAGGGCAGATATTGTCATGATTAGCAGGTCTGCTCTTTTTTCTTGGGGCATATCATTTGTTGGTTGCAAAAGGCACGCAGAGCCAGAACTCAGATAGAATGGAAATGGTTGCTTTTGCATTTGTTTAACGAGACACTGCAGCAGTTTGCATTTTTAAATGATAAGCTCATCAGTTATATCGGTCACACCGATTCTTTAGATTCTGATTTATCTGGCACTGAACAACAAAAAAACAATCCCATGTAGGAGATGTTATAGCCACGGCTGGTTTATAATTATTGCACTGGTTGTATTGCACGCCACAGTCATGCCCTGGTCTCTATCTGTGGGGATGGTGTTCGCTCTGTGTTGTAGTGTCCTAATGACACCCAGCTTGTGCTCCAGTGGATGATGAGAGTCAAACCTTAAATATTGATCTGTATGCGTTGGTTTATGATATACATCAACTTTTTAAATCTTTTAAAGAAACTGCCCCCACAGTCCATTGTTCGTTAGTGGTGCTAGTTTGAGTCGTTGTGCAAATATAGTGTTTATAAGGTCGGGAAAACCTGCAGTCAGTTGAGACTGAAGAAGTCACTTGGATGAGTGACGAAATGTTTCTCCCACTGAAAACGCTACGCCCACATGAACAAAATCAACTTTTTGGGATTTCCTTACCTGGATGATTGGGTGTGCATCACGACAATTCAATGTATAATTTTAGAATTTACGAAATTAATTTGAGAACTTTTAGAACTTAAATCTTACAAGAACTTACGCTTCATCTAAAACGAAGTTTGACCACAACATGGATTCGGTGGGCTCGTTCAGCCAACCACACATGCTGTATAAGCAAACTGTTCTTATTTACATTGTATTCTTGTAATTGTTTGGGATGGATTTTTTTGCCTCGGAATAATTTCACGAAGCGCCACTGCTGTCAATGTCTGTAGAAGTTTCTTGTGTGATGTCATGTGCACAGTGAGGGAAAAATGAGTATTTCCTCACTCACTGTAGTAAGTGAGTGGGTGCTGGCTGTCTCTGGGTGAAATCACCAAAAACCTCCATGTTTTTGCTTTGCTTTCAAGCAGATCGCCACAGTCACTTGTAGTTTTGATGGAAGATGCCGACTTGTCTGCGTCTTGTCTTCATGCTCGGTCTCTGTTTCCGATTTGTGTCACACTTTTCACAGTCTCCCTGCAGCTCAAAGAGTAGCTGCAAGTGATTGCAGTCGGGATGTTCCATGCCATTCCATATTACAGGTGAATGTTGGCGACCTAAGCAATCACAAGGATGTTTCATTCAACTGGTCAGGGAATACAGATTATCCCTAGGAACTGGTAGTTGCCAGTCTCTAGCTTGTATAACTAGGGCATTATTTCCTTAAGCCTTCATTGACAAGCATTAAAAATTGCAAACAAAGTCAAATCACCTGGTTAGCAGTCATGTGACTGGTTCTTGAGGCAGCCTCAAGTTTTCTGCAGAAAGTGTCATATTTTCAAGTTTCTCTTTCTGCATTGTCAGTATAACCTCTGAACTCCAGTTCTGATATCGTATCACTAAAATGGCGTTTAAAAACCAACACGTGGCGGCTCAGAGAGTGTACGCCACATTACAAAAATCAAGATGTGCACGACAAGTCAAAAGGACACCAAAGTGCGGCTTGTACCAGGAGCTGTGATGCCACTTTCATAGTTTTTTTTTTTTTTTGTCGAACAGCCGTTTAACGGTGGCAAGCATAAACCAGGTTTAATGCTGCGCAGCTTCTATATATTACTATATAGCATAAACACATAAGTGAATTTTTTTTTAATCATGTTATTACTCACAGAGTAGATCTACAAAAGATACGCCATGAACTGAAAATCCCCCTCCTCTTGACATGTTCTCATCTTATTGTCCTCTTCTCAGATGTTTGACATTCTCGTTGAAGTCTGATGTTACTGGAGTGTTTGATCTGTGCTGAACTACAGAAGGGGAAAAGTATCACCTTAAATCACCTTAAAGGGAATGTCACATGCAAAATTTTTCACAGTTTCCAAATATAGCTACATGACCCTACTATTTCTTCATAGAAGAGGAAGAGTGTGTCTGTAAGAGATATTTTGATTTGCTAGGCTAGGCACCGCCCCCAGATAAATGGCAACAGTGCTCTTGATTTCCAAACTAGCAGCTGCTTTGCAGCCTTTTATTTTATTTTATTTTTTTCTTCACTCACAATAGCTTTGCTCATTCTGAAATGTCTTGGTCAGGTTCTGGATTAATCATGGAGGATAATGGTTGTTTTTTGTTAACAGTCATATAGGTATTCTCGCTTCACTTGCATCAAGGTTTGGAGCGTTGAGTGGTGAGGGGCGGGGCTATGAATGGGAGGGACTT
This sequence comes from Haplochromis burtoni, assembly GCF_018398535.1. Lineage (NCBI taxonomy): Eukaryota > Metazoa > Chordata > Actinopteri > Cichliformes > Cichlidae > Haplochromis > Haplochromis burtoni. The sequence continues at coordinate 536,332 of NW_024582591.1, read as the reverse complement.
TAGCTCAATGTGGATTGGTTGGCTATTTTCTATGTTGCACATGGAGAAAATTCAACTGTCTTGCAAAAATTGGTTGTGATCTTTAATACTGGTTGTAGTTTCACATCTTATACTGAAGAAAAATCTTACAACATTATAAAAACACATTTTCCTGATACCTCTAAAGCTACGAGACACTGAAACAAAGCATTTGAAGCAGAACTAGGAACCAGGGGTATACAGTCCGGGTAGAAGGAATGATCAGTGAGTTATTTTTAGCTGAAACTTAACAAGAAGCACTCTGGGAGACTTATGTGTGACTCAGATCCACATGCTAGAAAAGGGTGTAATATGGCAGCTTTAAATATTAGCTTTAGATGCACATCATATGTGCGACATAAAAGCTGATAGTCCCTAAACAATAAAAAAAAAATTTGCACCTGGTAGCCACACTGCAAAAAAGGAAGACATTGAATTTAGTGGAATTTTTGTTTAACATCAGGCAATCTTGGTGTCAAGAAATTAAAAAAACCCAAACAAGTTGGCACCTGGCATTGAAAAACAAACAAAAATAAAGAAAACCCCCAAACATATCCCTTGGATTCAAACCTGTACACCTACCACTCTGAAGCCGAGCTGCTGACCTCTAAGGAAACAACAATCTGTGTCAGCGCTGTTGCTCTTAAGTTTACAACTTGACTACCAGTGGTGAATTTAAGTGTGTGAGGGTGTCATTTATAAGACAGTGTGGAAATATGTGAGCAGTGGGTGTATGAGTCACCTTCGTGTAGGCAGTTGTTTAAAGGCCATTTTCTAGGAGATGTAACAAACAGGGACGTGAATTTAATACACGCACTCTAAGTCTGTCCGTCAGTGTGTGATGTGGTTTTGTCATTTGACTTGAGGCGCTGCAGGATTTCCCCTCTCTGAGTGTTCAAATTGCGATATCAGAAATACTATCAGGCAGAATCTCCACTTAGATAACAGGCGGTGTTGCAAGTGATAGAGGGAGAAACAAATGTTGGCATGGAGTTGAATTTAACAAGAAGTAGGATGGTGAATCATGCAGTGAATGCAATTTTTAAAGTTGTGCAAGCCTGCAGTCGCTTGTATTCATGGACGGTGTGAGAAACTGTTGACCTTTAGGCCACACACAGTCACATCTGGGCCTTGTTTTGGGGAGACACTTGTGCCCTTTGGCTGGATGCCCTGCACACCTCCTTTAGTTTCACCTCCACTCATTCCACTCCCACAGCTTAAGCTTAGGTATGTGCTTGACAAATTGTAGTTGTAGTTCAGCCTGGCTTCACATAAAGGAGTGATGACATTTTGGTAGCTGAGTCAGTGTCTTCGTTGCCCTTCAAATATTCAGCACACGAGCTGAATGTGTCTGCGTGCACGCATGTGTGCATACTGCGATTTTTTTTTTAAAACTTTAGTGCTTGTTGTTAATCTGTGATTGACACCTTGCCGTATAGCTCAGAGTAATGTTATTCTGGGTCAGACAGTGACCACATGGGCATGCACACGCGCAAACACAGTCCCGCTTGCAAACACACTCGCACAGAACAGAGATAAACAAGTGGTTGCATTTCTGCATGAGTCACAGTCGTGGGCAGAGGTGGAAAGTTTCCTTGTTTGGGCTATTCCCCCCTGCTGACACTTTTGATACTTCCATTAAGTATCTGATGTGTTTCTAGTCCCAAGTCAAGTGATAGTGGACGGTTCACCTACAAGGGATAAAGATATCCCTCTTAACTCTTTAAGCTTTTGATTTGTCTGCTGCCTGAAAGAAAAGCACAGAGATATAGTTATTTGCTACATATACTATTTTCATTGCTGCTACTCCTGTAACTCTTTAGAATAGTATATAAAGTCACTGGCCACTTCATTAGGTACAGGTGTTCTACTGGCTGTTAATGCAAATATCTAAACAGGCGTTCACAGGCAGCTGCTTATTGCGTTGGGCATATAGACGTGGTCTAGACCAGCGGTCCCCAACCCCCGGGCCTCACTTCCGTGAGTCGTTTGGTACCGGGCCGCAAGAGTTGAGGCTCAGGTGTGAAATGTATAGTTTTCAGGGTTTTTATCGGTTTTCAGCGTTATTTTGTTATCGTTTTTATCGTTAACTCGGTTTTCCTGGGTCTTTTCACGTGTGTTATGAATAAATCTCCTTTTTTCGGTACCGGTACTAGTTTTATTTTGTTGTATTTATCACCTTAAAGGCCGGTCCGTGAAAATATTGTCGGGCGTAAATCTGTCCGTGGCACAAAAAAGGTTGGGGACCGCTGGTCTAGACCACCTACTGAAGTTCAAACTGAGCATCATGATGAGGAGGAAAGCTGGCTGGAGTGATTTTGAATGTAGGATGGTTGTATGATAGTAGTATCGCCGACAAGTCATTCAATAGTATGTCAAAATTTGCATGACTCTGTGCTGTGCGGTGTTGTAACATGCACGCTTCGGCGAATTCTGTAATCTTTTTTTTTTCCCCCCACAGTCGACGTATTTCATGTAATGGAAGGAAAATTGCAATTATTACTAACTCCACTAACAGTCAGTCATGTATGATCAAGTGAGTCATGAGCTTGGTAAGTTACGTGATATTGAAGGTGATGGCGGGTACCTGGGGCCTGAGGCTGAAAGAGCTAACGTTAAATTTATCAGCTGAGTTAAATGCTAACAGATTTACATCCAGTACCTCTACTACTATTTCTGAAAAGCTTTTTTTGCTTGTATTTACAGTCTGTGATTTTTGTTTATAAAACTAGAAATTTCACTGAAAAATCACCTTGGGTTTAGAAATTTTGATGTTTCCGTGACTTTAATACTTTGACTGCATTGTCTGCTCTCACCCCCGCTTTCAGTGAGGGCTTGTCGCTTAGTGGGCGACACATCAGACTGTTTTTGTAATGGATTTTCCAAGTCTGAAAGTGTGCAATCGCATGATGTTATGAGTATATGGGTGCCACTAAAGTTAGCAACTCTGGTGTTACCAAAGCAGCATTTTAAATACTTTCATCAAGATATTTTGAATTCTTTAATAATGTGGAGCTGAAAACAGCCGGGCTTCCTTCCACTCCTCCCCAGACTGTATGAATGAACTGAGGAGGAGTGAGGAGCATCAATTGGTAATGAAGCATGATAAGTCTCGGCGCTGAAAATATCAGGTATGTGTGGTTTAGCCTCGAGAGAAGGAACGGCAAATGTCAACTTTTTGGGACGAACTTGTCTGATCATGTTTTTGCCTTTGGCTGTCAGACAAGTGTGAATTGAGTGCCTGCTTGTACATGTATTACCGGAGTTTATCATTTACTTTGCAAGTTGACTCAGGATGTGTATTTATTTGTTAAAATGCCACTAACCTTTGATATTTTATTGCGTGTGGGAGGACAAGCTTAACTTCATTTTTCAGTGCAGTGTCATAGTTTTACCCTTTAAGACATTGGCCTTAATAAACATTCAACTGAGGTACGTTTGCAGAACTAACTTACTTTGATCTGCGGATATTCTACATTTATAACTTTTTGTTTCTTTTTTTTGCTGCTAAGTAAATAATTTAAAATGAAACTTGTAAGTTCAAAACAGTATTTTAATCTTTTTTGGTAATCTCTAGGGATTTTTTGTATGCTTTCTAGTTGACGTATGTCGAATCCTGTGAAGTTAAAGGTGAAATGTCACTTTCACTAAATGAAGCTGCAGTGGGTGGAAAAAGAAGAAACCAGAAAGAATCACTTCGAGAAAAGTTAACTTTTTTTTGAGTTTCAGTAATTAATCGCAATATGTCCTCAGAACGCCAGAAACATCCCCAAAAGATAATAATAAAAAAGTAATAAAGGGATGATCTGCTTTGCAGCTATTCTACAGCATGACTTTATAGGTATGTGTTATTATCTAACATTGTGAAAGACACTATCATAACTCAAAGCCAGAAACAAAACTGTAGTTTCACTTCTTATTCAAGTCATATTTTGAGCAGTGTTCAACTGTAAAGGTTTTAAGAGTAATATTTAAAATTTCTGGTTACCTTAACCTCCTAAGACCCGAACTCTTCCACTGCATGCATTTTTAACTTCTCTTTGATATTTGGGCATATTGGGGCCCGATAAATGTAAAAACAAAGAAAAACCAGATATTTTTTTACCTTATTTTTGTTTTTATGAAAAATCAGAGCCATATATGAGGATATTCGTTTAAAATTTTGATAGAACAGTAGCACTATAATGTCCTCGTAAATGGATATCAGGCCGTTGAAGAGCAAAATTGAGTATTTTGGTCTAAATAACCCAAAATGTGATGTCCACATATGTGGACGCCTGGTCCTAGGAGGTTAAAGAGAAAAATGTGTAGATATTGCATTAAAAAATGAAATAAAGGTCAGAACACTTGCTTTTTCCAGTTGCTTTGTAGTAATAGGAGCTTGAGGGCTAACAGCTGGAAACTTTCAGATTATTCTTCTGCTAATTGTGGACATACAGAAATGCACATATACAATAACATAAATCATACACAGCAGGCTAGACCGTTAGAACTTTTTACCCGCGTTGTCGCCGTTAACAGAAAAATCTCACAGGAATTTTATTTCTTCTCTTTTATCTTTGTTGCCTTTTTCACTTTTAGTTGTTGGTTTTGCTGAAACCATAAGTGGTCTCCAGTCTGGATAAAATCTGCATGAGATAATTAGATTTTCTTTTTGCCTTCTTCCTAACTTTGACCTTTTAAAAACATTACGTTTTATGATTCACTGTTTGCCAATTTTGACATTTAAATTTCACCTCTTTCTCACGATTGAAACATGGTGTTTAACAACTACCTGAGAATATAACATATCCATTATGATAAATAATAGCCACTGCGGGGGCATCATCCTGTAAAAACAGCTACGCCCCCACAGGTGCCATTGTGATCTTCCCAGAAGCCCTCCATGCACCGAAAGAGGCACTCCCAGAAATTTCCATACCGAGGCTTTCTTGTAGTGGAAAAGGAGCATGAGGACATCCCTTTTGATATTAAGCCAGCTGCATACCTGAAGCGTCTTTACGCATGCCACTCCCCATGAAGTGGGGAGTGGCATGCTGGAAGTGCTGGAAGTGCTGGAAGTGCTGACATGCTGTGTGGGAGTATGATACTCGAACAAATGCTTACATAATTTTATGCTGATGCAAGATGCTTAGAAGGAGTTCCAGGAGTGTGGATAATTTTCGGGAATATTGGAAGTCAAAAATCTGTTTTATTGTAAGTACACCCACTTGCCTGTGTTAAAAGAACACCGTTTGCATCATTTGAAGTCTCTAATTTTTCCACTTGCACTCTAAGCGCCCTCCCACAGACACACACAGATGACCACATAATAGAGCTACGACCAAACTGGAGGTTTTTCAGCATCAGTGTCCTGCCAAGTCTGAAACAAAAACTGGGAATCTGGACAAGAAAGCTGCATTAGTTCTACTTATTTGCATAGAGCTGATAGACTAAAATGTTACCATTTGTTTTTTAATCCAGCCATGTCATGGAACAAGTCTTATCTGGAGGTCAACCATCCAAAGCAACAGAGAGGTGAAGAAGAGAGTGAAAGAGAGTGCAGCTAGGGTGGAGTGGGTGGAGAAAAGTGTCAATTGAAGTGTTTGGTTTGGACGTGTGCATAGGAGGGATAGTGGATATTCTGGACAAAGGGTGTTTAAGATGGAGCTGCCAGGCAGGAGGAAAAGAGGAAGACCTCAGAGGAAGTTCATGGATGTAGTGGAGGAGGACATGCAGAGGGTTGGTGTGACAGAGGAGGATGCTGATGGGAATAAGGTGAGATGGAGCCAAAAAGAAAAAAACATTTTGGAACACATTCGTTTAAAATACTAAAAGTTTTACGCAAACTCAAACTTTTGTTCAAAGCGCCCACCGTTTAATTATTAGTATGTCGTAATAAAAGCCAGGAAAAAAGAAACACAATGAAGCAGCTGAGGCCAAAACATTCTCGGTTTTTAGTTTGGGTCAAGCTCAAATCTTTCATTTTCTTATAATTAAACCCAGTAGGCTGACCTGTGCGCATCTTCTGTGCTCTTTTTCTTTCAAACTTTTGACAGCTTCAGGAACGATTTGAAACTGTTTTCACAGGTTAAATAACTGTTGCTCCTTTAAAAGCATATTTTGCATATTTGTTAAAGACATGCACACATGTAGTGCTGAGTTTTCTTAACGCTGAACAAGGATGTTGTTTCCTTAAAGGCTAATAATGCTGCAGTGAGCTGTTCCTCGCAGTTACCGGTGTGTCTGTGTGAATTATCTCTGATTATGACTGTATGCTATTGATCCTTTGGTGATAGTAGGAGTGAAAATTAGAGCAGCTTTAGTTCTGTCACTGAGATGATGGAGATAGCACTCCTCCCCTCCCTCAGTGTTGAATAATCTGCTTACTCACCGGATGTGATTCACCTAACTAACTCTAATGCAGAGAGAGCGCTCTGTTGTCTAAATGTTTGGTCAGTAAGTTGTGTAATGTTTGGAAAGTTGTGTGCCTGTGAGATAAATAACTTCATTCTAGCCTCGGCCTGGCTGGATCATCTGCCGCTCTGAAATCCTCACTGAACTTGTGGCTGTGGCTTCAAATAACAAAGATAAATAAAAAAAAACAAAAAAAAAACTTTTTTAGAATAAAAAGCTACAAAAATTTGCGTCACCCTTGAAAAGGAGAATTTTGATCTATATGAGCTTTTACCTGGAGGATTTTACACTACCTGGCATCAAGGAGAGAAAAAAAGAGTCACATTAATATTTGTTGGACCAGCTCCAGCTTTGATAATGCCATGCATTCACTCTGGCATTGTTTGGATAAGCTTATTATTTCCATCCAGAGTTGGATTAGTTTTTCCTTAAGGTACCAGCACATCCCAAATATTCTCAGTGGGGTTAAATTTGGACTCGGTGGTGTCTAATCCAAGTTTGAAAAGGATATCCTACACTCCCTGAACCACTCTTTCAGTTTGAGCCCGATGAGCACTGCCATTATCTGATTTGAATATGTCCTTAGCATTAGGAAAGAAAAAAATTCACTGATGGAAAAACCTGGTCAGTCAGGTCAACTACAATGCTGCTTAACTTAACCTGACCGACTGAAGCAACTCCAGATCATAACACTGCCCCCACAGCCTTATGAACTAGGCACTTGGCAATGACGTGTGCATCAGTTCACCCGCTCTCCCCTCATCCTGATGCACTCGCTACTCTGGAAGAGGGTAAATATGCAGTCATCAGATCACATGACCCTTTTCCATTTCTCCAAAGTCAAATCTTTATGAGATTAGCAACTCTGATAAGTTATTAAGGCTACACAGTTTCACTGTCCAGGCTTTAATAATGCAGTGGACCCAGGGAGATTCAGTTTGTAGATTCGGCAATTTTTTCGTTTTCTTTGCTTGACACGGGCCAATAATGTGACCCTTCTGAAACAGATTAACATCTTTTTCACGACCACGGGATATGTCTTCTGCCTCTGCTGTTTTAAGGAATAAGAAACTACTTATTGGATCAATTAGAGTTCAATAACCTGTCATTGGTCACTGCTGTAATTATAAAGTTAAACGCTCGTACCCATAGCTTAGTTAAATTTTTTTTTCTTTCTTGATTTTTTGATTTCAGTGAATAAACGATTCTGATAGCTCGGACAGTGTGTGTTTTAACCCAAACTGGCCAACTGTAGAACTCAATAAATGCTACATGTTGAAGGAGCACTCAAAAAAACAAAACAAAAAACTTTCTCGAAGCTTTTATTTAATCCTCCACAATATGACTAAAGTACAGGCCTACTGACCTTTGCGTTAACTAGATAATGTAGACAAATCATGTAGCTATGCACTCTGTCAGTATTTTCAGGTAGTATCACTGATTATCTCTTGATCTTTTTTTTTTTCTCATTGTTTATTAATAAACTCCTCCACAGAGTACACTCTGTGTATTCGTGAGACTTGTGGTAACACAAGGTGGAAATGAAGAAACAGAAGGCGTAACTGGTGCGTTTAAAGAAAGGGTGATGCCAAGATAAGGAAATGTTTTTGAGCGTGTTGGCGTTTTTACAAATCCTTTTTTCCCGCTACAGAACGCTACGACTCCTACTTTTTGCTAATGTGTCTGATAACTTCTTTTGCTATCTGAAATCAATGTGTATGGGAACCTGCTAACCAAGTAAGTGTTCCAGTGGTCAGACACTCCAGAGTACCTTTAGCTTCTCTGCTTCAGCTTTCTTCTGTGTGCTGAAGCAGAGAGGCTGCTCTTTTAATCTTTCAGACAGTTGCCAGACCAGACTCGGGTCAATGGCAGGTCATGACCTAGAGTAGACTAACCAACTTAGCCATTGTCAGTAACCCTCGCCCCATCAACGGTCTCTGTTCCACTCTCCTCTCCGCCTACTCTTTGTCCTTGTCTTGCTCTCTTCTTTCTCTCTGTTGCCCTTTCTTTAAACTCATCGCTCACTCCTTCCCTTGCTCTCTGTTTCCCTCCTTGTGTTCCTTCAGTCCATGAGGAGGAACTTCCACTGCAGCCTCTATCCAGGAACAAGCTTCCACAGTGGAAACACGGCTACATTACAGTGCTCCGTGGCTGCTTTCCACACCAACTAGAGTGGGTGGGGGAGGGAGAGCTGAGCTTCGATGTTTAGATTATTATCCAGTCTGCAATACCACCAGAGAGGCATTTGACAGCTCCTAAATTCTTTCTGCTGCGCGGCTATGAACCCACATGCACAGTCAGGGCCATAGCGAGCTTTCCACAGTGACATGAAGAGTCCAAGTCATGGCACTGTTTTTAAATCACATAATTCAACGTGCATCACATTAACTGGTGCTACTAAGTAACCAAAAGTGATAAATTAGACATGCTGTTTTCAAGTGATGATGCTGACTTTTCTTCGCAGCACCTTGAACATCTATTGCATGTGCAAATGCATGTAAAAAATTTGCAGAGCACTGCATATCGCTTTAATTTGTGCATTCCCTAGTTGTATATTTGTCTTCTTGTTAATATAAATAGTTCCGAAGCGCCTGAAGTTAGCGGCACTCCCATGCAAATGACAGAGTTTTACATCAGCTCAACATTTGAAATGACTGCCGCATGCAAAGCAGAGGTCTATATCTGTCACTCTGTGCGTGTTATTTTTTGATGTGCTCCTGAAAGACAGCTGCTATAATTGGCCACTTATCATTAATGGACAGACAAGAAACGTAGGTAGGAGCTTTCTCTCTCACACACACACGAACACACACTCAGAAAACACAGGAAGAATCATCATATTCAAAGCAGACAGGAATAGAAACAGAGCACATGAGGTAACCACAGTGGCGTAAGCAGCACCATTACCTCAACAATGATCATGACCAGTAGCCTTTATTGTGTCTGTTTCTGTGTGTGTGTGTGTGTGTGTGATTGTGAAGGATGGCTTTTCCATACTCAAAATTTTCTTTTTCCTCATGAATATATCTGGTCTTTATATAAGGTACGCTTAGGACTTACCTAATTCTTGGCGCTTTATGGTTCAGTGTGTGCATCTGGAAATCTGTATGTGTGTGAGATGCCTTGGAAGCTCTGCTGGCCACAGCTGTGGAAATGCTCCACTGCCCCACTCCACACAGTGGAGACTGCAGCGGAGAAGCGGTTGGATGAATGGATGAGTAGTTGGGGTGTGGGAGCTCTGATGGTTGGGTGGAGAGGAAGAACTGTTGAACGGTGGCACTGACAGAAAGACGGGGAAAACGAGAGAGGAAAAGTTGTGCCTGCTTCGGTCTTATGTAAACCAAACCGTCTTTGTTAGCTTTAAGATTTAACTCGATGCAACTGGCTTATGTCAGTTGACTGTCAAAGTTCATTTTATTTATTTTCCTTTTTGCTTTTGTTGTGTTTTTTTTTTTTGTGTGTTTTTTGCAGTTAATATGCCCATTTCTTTGGTCCAGCCTGAGAAAAATGTTTTCTGATAGATTCATTTCCTCCCAGGCCACTGTTAAACTGTTTAATCTGTTTCCACACATGCACTGAACCAGTGACCTTTTCTTGACATCACCCAGCGGAGATGCATGTAAGAACGCAAATGCTGTACACAGTCCTCCCATCTCCGTAGTACAAAGTCCATGTGATGTCAGATTGCACCACTGTGAGACTAGCACAGGCGACACTCGAGCAAAAAAAAACTGGAGCACTCCAGCAACAAAAACGCATCTGAATATGTAAGAAAAGACAATTTTGGACATTGACCAAACTCTCCAGAGTTCACATGAAAACTTTCTTTTGTGTCATGTTGCAGTATTTTCCTTTTTCTCTGTCATCCCAGCAGGTCAAGTTTATCCTGTAAAATATCCTCATCTACCTGACAGACTGACTCTGTATTTGATCTTCATGGTTCTCCGTCAAAAAGTTAGTTCAATTCAATTTAATTCATACAGCACAAAATCACAACAGTCATCTCAAGGTGCTGTATATTGTTAGGTAAAGACCCTACAGCAGAGGTGTCAAACATAAGGCCAAATCTTTGCCAGGGCAATTTTGGCCCTGGCAAAGATTCTACTCCGGCCCACTATATAGCTGTGGAAAATGTGAAGGAGTGCCTAGATTTTGAACTTTTAACTGTATTTTCATAAGCTTAACAGTTTTTTTCTATTCATAAACAGACCCCCCATTGCCTTTGATACTACACCAAAGTAATTAAGTAATAGATAAACAATTAAATCACAGAAAAGTCCTATTTTTCGATGATCTAGTATAGAAATGTCTGCTTTTTACAGTCCACAATAAAAAGAAAAAACAACATTTTCTATGAATGAACAAAAACTTTATATTTTTGACGAGCAGCACTGATTCTGTCATTTTACACATTTATCATATAGCTTCACTGTCCGGCCCACTTAAGGGCAAAGTGACTGACAATGTAAAATGATTTTGACATCCCTTGCTCTACAGTAATAGAGCAAAAAACCCCAACAATCAGATGACCCCCTATGAGTAAGCACTTGGTCACAGTGGGAAGGAAAAAAACCCTTTTAATAGAAGGTGGATGATGCACTGACTTTCTGTCTGGTATCTCCAATGGGTTGAAATTTGTGGCTTTGACTGAACTGAACATGGAACCTGTTTCTTTTTTTTTTTTTTGCTGACATGCAATCCTCTCAAGGTGACTTCTGCAAAGATGATCCCTGCTGGGCATAGCATACTGAGTGGAAACACTGTTTTATCTAAGTATAATTTCACAGACCACTAGCGTCAGTCTTTATGCACAGTTTCAAGGGACAGTTGGGTTCTTTCCTTCATGTTTTTTTTCTTTTATATTTGGAATTTGTGTTCACACCTCAGTGACTTTCTACAATGCAAAGTACAATGCGTGCTTTGGATCTTGTGACAAATCATATGTACTTGCCCCACAGATATTTAAGTGTTGGACTACTTTTATTCTTCTGTTTTGTGAAGCATGACACTTACAGCATAGGTGTGTATGTATAAATTATGTATTTTTTTCAGTGTAGTGTACAGAAATATATTTACTTTTCTTTTGTATTGGAGGGACTGCCCTTACTTTGCATTATGGGAAACCCCATCTGGAGCTCTGTCCTGTTAGGGATTTGCATGCTGGGTGCAGCCTGCGGTAACATGTGTTCTCTGTAACAGTCTGCCTATTTTACTGGTTATCTGCTTCTCTTTATGACACTAATACACCAATAGCTATCAGAGTGTCTGTGCCTCCCTTCAGTCATTGTGTTATAGTTAAATTCTTTGTTTCCCATCAAACATCTGACAGGAATTCATCCTGTGAGGAAGTGTGTGTGTGTGTGTGTGTGTGTGTGTGTGTGTGTGTGTGTGTG
>NW_024582591.1:507617-524505 GCF_018398535.1 Haplochromis burtoni | reverse complement strand
GTGTGTGTGTGTGTGTGTGTGTGTGTGTGTGTGTGTGTGTGTGTGTGTGTGTGTGTGTGTGTGTGTGCGTGTGTGTGTGAGAGAGAGTCTTATTTGTAGTGGAAACTCTTTGGGAATCTGTGCCATGGAATGTCTGGGCAGGATTCCCTCTTTTCCCCAGTGGAGCAGACCCATTCAGACACAACTATCCGTACGCAGCATGAACACGTAGTACAGAGAAGCATGGAAACACATGTCCACTATCTCTGCGCAGTTTGTGTGATCTTTGCTCCTACGTCCAACAGTTGATTTTTATGAGGATGTGTTACCACATCACTAAAATAACTACCACTGTCAGGTCAGCCTTTCCCCTTCTCTACCTGACTTTTGAGTTCTTTCCTCTCACTTTCTCTGAATTTTCTTCTCTCTTCCTCTTTTTTCCCCTTCACTGGAAAGTAGCTTCAGTTATACCATGTGATTCATCTCTCCCACGCCGACCACACCAGTGCTGCCTGTCCTATACAGACGCAACTCTGACCTAGACTCTCCTAGGAACACACACATGCATGCAGTCCCACTCGCAGAAGCGCGCACACGCACGCTTACACACTGCGCACTGTTGCGTCACTCTGCTGTGGTGTGGCCTGTAAGGACTACACAGCTGTTCCTGCTTAGCTGTCATGTCAGCCCTGATGTCAGAGCTTTGTTGTGTGTGATTGGTTGACGTCTGCTTGCGTCTTTCATATGTGGGAAATAATATGCAGGAGCCTGTTGCGCTCTGTGCCGCAGAGTCATGGTCATGGACGCAACGTTAACTGATGTGTGCCGTCTTACCCGACAGCAGAAGTCTTGCGTATATTTGTTACCACAGAGTGTGTCATGGTGGTGAGTGACAAAGAAGTTAGTGACCCCGAACTCATGTAGGCTTTCATCCATCAACTGGCCACCAGTGCTTTAAGGTCACCACTTACTGGAACCCATCTCGGCTGGCATTGGAAGAAAGGCAGGGTACAACCGAGAGAGGTCACCACACCATCACAGGGCTAACACAAAGAGTTTAACAACCATTCATGTGCACATTCATGCTCCGTTGAAACCATGTTTTTTTTAGGTTTTGTGGAAGAAAATAAAAGGAGGATGTTTTTAACTTTTATTCTGTGCCATCTGTAGCTTCACTAGATAATCAGAGCATAAAAAGTGAAAGTTAAGTTTTGTTAAGTTTTCAACACCTTTAAGCTAATGTTGATAGTTTTGCTGCCTTTTATTTTGTCAGGTCATCACAGCAGCAGTTGCAGAGATTTGGTTGCTTGGTCAGATGGCTAAAACAAAATCAAATGGTATGAAAAGCAACCCTTTCTTTTAGAGTTAAGACTCTACCACATGGGATTAAAAATGATACTGCAGAACTACATTTCATCATCTTCATCGTTCATTATAGCTTTGATGTCAAAAGACAGCCTTCCTGGTGTCGTGTTTTATATATTACACCGGCTCCAAAGTCTTGGGGGTCAGGCAGAGAGATTTGTGTTTGTTCTGGGAAAACAGGTGATAAAGGCGGCAAAAAACATTATTAACCATCCTGACCATGTTTTGTTTTCTGAGTTCAGAAAATTGCTCCCAGGTCTCCGTTACCTTGTACCCCAGTGTAGAACAAACAGATAATTCAATCCCTTGGCTATTACATCACTTAATGCTGACAGAGGTCATTTAGATGAACTTTTTTATAATAGTTCGTTTTTAGACACATGGCCTTGAGGGGCAACAGACAAGAGACACATAACTGTATCAGGGTTTATTATATGGTACTAATTTTCTCTCAGATCAGAGAACAGCAAGATGGAGATAGATATCTTTCTTAGCAGCACATTCAGTCTTGAAACACTTCAACCCAACACTTCCTTGTTCGAACCCCTGTGACTATCTATCTACTAGTCAGATAAGTCCAGAAAGTCCTCCGCTTAGAAAAATGAGGGAAAACCTCTGCAGTAAATTCAACTGTTTATTACTGCTATTATTACTTTGATTACTTTATTACTTTGAAAGGTACCCATGTAAATATTCTAACATGTAAACATGTAAATACCAAAATATGTAAACACCAAATTTAAATGTATCAGCATATAGTTAGCTTTGGAAACACATAAACACACCACTGTAAATTTGAATTTACTTCTGAACTTTACAACTTAATAAAAATAAAGATCCTGTATTCAAGCAACTGTGTCCAATTACAGAACCATTTATTAGCCATTCTGTTGCTGCTAACAGTTGAGTTGGTAGGATAGGCTGTCACTATTTTGGACTAATTGCTGGTAAATAGGGCTGGGTATCGTCACTGATTTCTAGAATCGATTCGATTCCGATTCACAAGGTCCTGAATTGATTCGATTTGATTCGGGGAAATTTTGCCTCAGACAGTCAGAAATATTATAATTCAGATCATGCATCAGTACTTTTCCATATTTTTATATCTATAAAAGGAAAGCTGACACTTGCGAGACTTTATCAAAGGTGTAAGCATCACAGCAGATGTCTTTGTGTCAAAGTAGCTGAGGATAAAACACAGAAAAATGTGAAGGTGATTTTCCTGGCCTGGGATTTTATAAAAATATTCTGCAGTTGATCAAAAACGAAAGAAAACCATTAATCAACATATGAACATTACCCGATGCTGCTGAAGTGAAGCAGAGCAAAGTTACAGAGGTTTTATTAGATTCTGTTCAGTAGCCTATTGAACAGCAGAAATTAGGTTTTCTTTTCGGAAGTAAGTAAAAGGAAAAAAACAGCGGCCGACAGCGCTGTAAACAACGGTAGACTTGTGCGTAACAAGCAAGCGAATACTGAAGAAAACAGATTATTAGACGGGAAACTGTTCTTGAAGTATACTGAGAGAGAGAGAGAGAGCTGTGCATGAAGTGTGATTTTATCGTGTGGAAGCAAAACAGCAAACCTAAGAGGGAACTCATGACGATGTTTATGTGAAGCGAAATGTAAAGCGTAGTTTGGGTCTTCTGTTGCTGCTGGTTCAGTCAATGTTGTTTGGAGAGAGATAAAACCTACATCTTCAGAATCTACCGCAAAAAGGGCGAAACATCAGAATCAGTGAGCTGTCGGCTTTCAGCTGTGCCGTCGGGTGAGAAACTGATTCTGATCCGACGGCGGGTCCGTGTTTTGTGTTTACGTCTTTGTGCAGAATCTGTGTACCTGCTCTCATTTACTGTTTTAGCTGTTAAATAAAATAAATTTATATTAAAAAATCGATTCAGGATTTTAATGAATGATATCATGTTATCTAAGCGAGAATCGATTTTAATTGATAAATCGATTATCAAAACCCACCCCTACTGGTAAACTAATGTGCTTCAATCAGAAACCTGAAGAGAAATCACTTTTTAAATTGTGTTAAACTGTTAAATTAACCCTATCTATTAATGTTACAGACAGGCAGGACTGATAAATGTTTGCTGTCTATAATGCTGTAGTATTATAGTTTTATTATTAGCCATAGCAGCCAGCTGCTACACTAATGATAACTTGACAAACTGCTAATGTGGGTAGTTGCTAATAGTTAAACAAGTGAAGTTATTGTGTGCATCTGTTAGGTTAATATTTATGATAGCTGTTGAATGCTTCAGTGTTGTTGAAACAGGAGCTTTACTGACCTTAAGAAATTCTTCATAAAGACCCAAGTGTCAAGATGCTACGTTGCTAAGTTTGTTGCGCTACTGTTCATGTGTTCAGCTGCTAGTGTGGAGATGGGCTGTGTGAAGTTGTTTGTCAGGTAGAGGCGAAGATGGAACTGTTTGTATCAATACTGTTACAAATGAGTATCTAATTTTTAGTACTGATTAGTACTCGAGTATCAAATTTTCTGACTCCATTTGGTCAAATAGAAAATAAATAAAAATAAATAAATAACATAAGAACTGTTCCATTTTAATAATTTTGATATTGAAATGTACCATAGGTATTAATTCTGGTGACATTCCAATTCATTATTATGCTGGGTAATAGTATAATGGACCAATCTACTAAAACCCAGCATGCATTTAAAAAAAAGGGAGTGACAGCAATGAGACATTAAAAGACCCTTAAGAATAACAATATAAAAGGGACAGTTTAAGTACATATGACGATAATTGGAGCCTAGCTAACTTGTGGTGCACCCATACAAAATCATACTCCAGTGAGTGGACCTCTGGTGAATAGTAAAAACATTAAAACAGTTTATAAAAAAAAAAAAAAATCCATTTAATTTTTACCACCTTTTCACAGTTTCTCAATCTGGTCGTTAAGTCTGACGTCACTAGCCGTGTCTGGGCCTAAACTCCGCTGCAGGTCCATATATCAAACAATCACTATGGCATTACTGAGAGTTGAAAAACTGTAGTTTAACTGTAGTAAACTGAAGTTTGGCTAGCTGGTATATAATGATGTGCTATGTGACCGCTAGCGACACAGCTATGTTAGCATAATATAAACAAGCTAACTTTTTTTCCACTTGATAAACGTTAACGTTAGTGTTCTCGGTGGTCAGGAACAAATGTAATCGCATGGCAGGATGCTGTAAAAGGACCAAACTTCAGCCAGGAGAACAACTGAGATAATCCATCCACAATACGAGGTTAGTCATTCATATACTGCTGCATGGGCTGGGCTGTAGTTACATCCTAAGGTTTTAAAAACTGAGCTTAAATAAATGATTAGCGGTAATAAAAGCCGAGGGAGGTCAACAGTGATCACTGACTGTTTTAGGAGCTTTTTGAGATTAAATAGAAGAAAATACAAAACATTAAACATGTTAACAACACAAAAGCCATATTAAACGCAGAATACTTGAGGCCTGGAAGTAGGATTCGTCACATCATCACCGCCTGTAAACCTGGAAAGAACAATTATAATGCACCATGTAATCAAAGCGAGTCATCTTGGATCCACTCAGGGACTAAATGTATTGACACATTACCCTGAGATCTGAGGTAAAACAAGAGGACTTGATTATTTTGGACCTGTCCAACTGTGGTGCAGGGTCAGGTATCCATTATTCATTTCTAAATGTGTATCTTAAAATTGTTTAGTGTGGCAGCGGGAGCTAATTTAACAGTAAGCCTTAAGAGCTGCATTTGTGTAAAGCTAAAAAAAAAAAGAAGAGAAGACAAAAGTGTGTCATTGACTTATTTAGGAAATATTCCGCTGCTCTGGATTAAAATTGTATTTGTGTTTGCACTTGTATGTGTGTGTGTGTCCAGTCATGGTCACCATGGTGAAGTCCTACTAAAAATCGTCATGACAACTCAAGCCATCAACAGCCATGTTATAAGCCAAAACACGTAACTGTCTCCTACGCATCAACACCATTCACACATACGCTCATGCGCACGTTTGCACACACACACGCACGCGCACTGACACACGTACACAACAAAGACGCCCACATGCACAACGACGTATATCACAGATTTAAAACAGTGTCAGAATAGAGTTACTTGTTTGTGAGATAAAATTGGTGCACTGTTTATCCTGCTCCAACTGATGCAAGAGATGAGAGGGCTTGAAGCGTGCTTATTTTTTCCGTCACATAGTCGGTTCTTTTTGAAGAGGAAAGCTGCACAAAGAAAAAAAAAGTATTTTTGGACATGAATATAATGGATCAGAACATCAGAGCAGTACTAGGAGCTTGTGCCTGGAGATGATGCCACCCTTGGGGTTGTTATCTTAAGCTCACCTCATTCACGTATCCATAGCACATGGACTCCTGGAAGGTTGAAATATAGGACCCACCCACCCCCTGACCCATTTTTCTGTGTAGACTGTAACGGCTCTGGTGAGGAGCCTTGCCATTCGCCCAGCCACCCACCCATTCTCATTTCCAGTGGGGTGGAAAATGTTACTGGAGTGGGGAAAAAAAGGGGAGTGGGAGAAGTAGGAGCAGTAGAAGATGAGCTTAAGGGGGGAGGAAAGTATCAGGATGAGTGAGTGCGTCCATTAACCAGCCCAGAGGTACACCTCTGGGGGGGCTAGGGGATTGGCCCTTGTACTCATGCTAAGTGTTCGTGTGTGCATATGAGTGTGCTAGAAGAACTTTAGATATCTGAAAAAAAGCATTTCAGTGTGGAAAACATCGTCTGTGTCTCTCGCTCCTTTTGTCTCTTGCGCCCAAGACATTAGAAAACTCTCCGACTTTGCTTCCTCTTTACCTCGGCTACACCGTGGTGTCTATATTCTGAGGTTATTTATGTTTTGCACCATTAAAGGGAAACTACAGTGAGGTTGTTTCACTTCCATGAAACATTAGAGACAGTCAAGAGAAGAAATAAAACTGTCAAAGCTCACAAAAACCAGCTACGCTTTGTTACGCTGACCACATTGTTTAAAACTTTGGCTATTTTAATATGAGTTGCCCTCTCGGTACATACGCCGATCAGGCATAACATTATGACCACTGACAGATGAACTGAATAACACTGATTATCTCTTCATCATGGATCCAGAATCTGTATCTTCCCTTTCTTGTTTAGAAACATCAGGAGCAGCTCATCATTGCTTGATGCCAACTTCCTTTTTTTCCACAGTGTGGTTTTAGAGGACAAATTCTTTGCAAGAATTAGACGTTTCCAGTGTGCTTTTACGTTACACAATTTGTGTCATTCTTCTGCTATGTGCTTGGTGGCAAGTGTAAGAGTGAGTTTGACGAGGGCCAGATTATGACAACGGGGTCAGAGGATCTCCGAAAACGGCAGCTCTTGTGGGGTGTTCCCGGTCTGCAGTGATCAGTATGTATCAAAGGTGAACTAGGACACTGTCATGAGCAGCCAAGGCTCACTGATACATGTGGGGAGCAAAGGCAGATGAGCTACTGAAGCTTTTACTGAAGGTAGTAAACGAGGGACCAACACAATATTAGGCAGGTGGTCTTAATTTTATCCCTGACCACTTTGGGTCCACCTGTCCATTCAGATAATCTGAAACCATCAAATACATTCAGCTCAACCTATTTCAACTATGCTGAAATATACCACACCTAAACATTTTATTGAGAATTTTAGTTGACTGTTTATTTGGTCATCCAGTTCGTTTACGCCTCGGTGACACAGGCCTGGAGACTGACTATTTAAAACGTGTTGATTGCAACAGTAAGGCACAACCTTTACTTTGAAGGTGTTCTCCGTTTTTGGTTTGGGCTGCACTTTTTCACATTTCACTATCTCTTAGCGACTGTTTGGACTCGAGTCTGTATTCTACATGCAAACTTTCTGTGCAGCACACAGTACCTCTTCGTGGCTGCCAGCAGTTTCCAGCAACCACTCTCCAATTGCTTGTGGAATACACGTTTTTCCATAATAAAAATGGGTCAACCTCCTTCCAACTGTCTAATTTACTTTTAGCAAACAGCTATTCATTTTTATTCGTTATTTATGTATTTTAGCAATAATTGCTTTTTATGTTTTTTCCTGTTGCCTCTCTGTTAATTTATCTGTTACCTGTACTGCTCAGACAAGTTTAGGTCCTCTCAGTTTAAAACAATTGTACTCTTTGTTTCATTACATGAGCTAATTGTTGTTGTTACCTTCTGGCTACTGCAGAGGTAACTCCTACATGGTACTTGTACCCGTACTTAGCAGTCGCAGCCTTTGCAACTCTTGGTTTGTAAAGCTCAAGCTGAGACACTCATGTGATAATTTATCAGACTTGTCAAAACTCCCCGAGAGCCAATGAAGATATTTCAAAGCTGTTTTCACAGGCCGAATGATTCTCCCCATGTTGTGTGACTTTGGCAAGATAAATCGATGGAAACCCCCTTTTGGATTGATTTCCAGCTTGTCTGCAGACATTCAGGCAGTTTCCATGTATTCAATTACGCTACATAAATCACGCTGTAGTAACATTGCATTCAGTGAGACAGCCGGCCTACCGAAGAAAACATTCAGTCACCTTAATCCTTGAGTCAGCGTTGCTTCATCATGTAGCGATGCAGCTACGAAATGGAAGAATTTGGGAAAACTCCTTGTTTGTTTATGCGTTCAAGGACTTGTCGGGGAACTCCAGTCTCGGATGCCAAACAACAGCCATTTTAGTACAAATAACTACAGTATCACAGTTACGTGATGTAGATATTTCCGTATTGTTTCTTGACTCCTCTGATTGCATTTATTTTGACCCATGTTCCTTTCATAAATTCTATTCTTTTGCTGCCACACACTTTCCTTTGAAAAGACAAAAGATCATTTATAGCATCTAGTTTTACAGAAAGTGTGAGAGCGTAGTTTTCCCTCCTACTTAAAAATAAATGAAATGTCTCCAGGAAATTGATCTACAAAACCAGTTGTATTCCTCGCAAGCTACTAAGGCACAGTGTGGTCCTTTAACTGGCAGAAGGGCTCTGTTAATATTTCACAATTTTCTGTGAAAAATGAAAACAGACTGGGTGACGCCTACAGTATGTTTCATTAGTGATGCTGCATGAGAACGAGCCTAATTTCCCCGCGAGCACGGGTTGTTTCTGGAGTCGTACAGTCAATCTAGGACCATTTTTTCCCCTTTTTTGTCTCTGGTCATACAGCAGATAGGTTTGTGGTCCAGTGATCAAGGTAACGACAATATCACCCACTCATGTCTCACTTGCTAGTTTCATCCTGTTACCATGTGATGTAAATGGAAGTGAAAACACCCACCTCTTTTCTTAGTGCCATGACAGTCATATGACATCAGTACTACAATGACACAGCTTTATTATCACCTGAGTATCCTGTGGGATATCACAGAAACTTGAAAGGTGCTGTTTGATCAGCAAGTGATGGCAGTTAAACCAGTCTGTGGGCGCAGTCGTGTATATGGTGTAGTTGAAATATAAGTCATTTTACATTTGGCTGTTTCGTGTGAGCTGTGGACTTTCTACTATGTTCTGTCTTCACACCTCTGTTGTAGAGTAGAGCGTAGCTTTGTTTTTTCAGTTGCATGTCTCCACGTTGGAAGAACTTTACCTGCAAGAGGCGATTGCGTAATTTTAAATTAAAACTCACACATTTCATCAGACTCACCAGCGTGCACAGTGTGGGTGTTTGTGGCAAGGAAGTGTGCACTTTCACTGGTTTTTCTCATTTGTCTTTGTGCGTATGTGTGTGTCTTTGTGCATGCCTCTATATGTCTATGTGCTAATCCTGGAAAGAGAAGTGGACACTTCCGCTCTTCTAAAAATAGATCTTCACTTCCTCTGTCTGACACGTCACACACACAAGTAACCAAACAATTTCCTTATCTGGTATTACGTGGTAAGCATGTTGCGGGTGTGTTTTATGTGTGTAAGTGGAAAGCGGATGGTCTAATGGCACAACGTGTGGGCTGGGAAACAGCTGGCGACTCCAGTTGAGGCTCATGGATGCGCTGGGCGCTCATGTTACGAGGGTTTACGGTGGATGTTTGTAACTTATAGCGCATATTGTATTGGTGCATGTGTGTATTTGTGCGTGTGTCACATTGCAAGTGAAAAAGTGAGAGCTGGAAAGCAGTGTCTCACCACGTGACGTAGGTTTCTGGTGTTTTCCAAACCAAGGAAGTGGAACCAGCAGTGACGAGGATGTGATGTCACAGTCAGGCTTTCTTTCTTACTCGAGCCGCGGCCTCCCATCTCACGCTACTCTTTTGTCATTTTCTTTTTGTCTGTGCCGTATATTTCCATCTCTTTGTGTCTGTCTCTGTACTGTATCTGTCTCTTTCTGCCACTTGTCTGTTTCTCTCCCTGTCTTTATCTCTTCTTTCCCCTCTTGTTGAGCTGCAGGGGAGTAGGCGTTTGCCGGCTTTTTTTTATGAATGGGATGCGTTGTTTACTCTCTGAGAGCTATTTTTGTGCCGATGATGAACACAAACTGTGACCACACTTCCTGTTCTGTTGCCTTCCTTTCTCTGATTGGCTAAGGTTCCCCTCTCAATGGCAACGGATTTGAGGTAGCAGTGAATGTGTGCTTTTTTTGTAGGAGTACAGTTTGTGCATGCGTATATGCACGTGGGCCAGAGTGTTGAGGGGTCTTTGTAGGCTTCTTTTCAGTGATAATTGATAAAAACATCCTGTTTCCAACAGAGAGACAGAGAGAGTAATTTTTTTCCAAATGATGTCAGTGCAGCCCACGCTAAAAAGAACAAATTTATATTTAAAAGTGTGACTGTAGCCCTTCTGTCAAGAACATTTTTTGCAAAAATAAATAACATATAGAAAGATTAAGATGCTGTTGATTCATTGCTTTTCCCCTTTGCTATCCTTACTTGTCAATTAGACGTCTCTGTGAAAAATCCGTTTTTTTATTTTTATTTTTTTTAATGAAAATGTAGATTGACCTAAATGTAGTCATTTAAGTCACCCTTTATTTCTTGCTTCTTCATATTTTCCTGGGATAATGGGTGCAATGATTTACTTAAACATGTGGAAACATACATCTTAATACAGTTAAAAAGGCAAAAAATGTTTTTTCAACTCCTAATGAGCTTGAAAGTCAGTATTTGGTATGATCAACTTTATTCTTCAATACAACCTGAGCTCACTTTCTTCAATAGTTCTCCAGGATTCTTCAAGAACTTTCCAGAATTTCATAAGATACTATTTAAAAACTGATTCTTTCTTAAGTTGCCTGATGTTGTCTGAGTCAGGTGCCTTTTTCATGCTTGAATGATTCATAGGTCAACGTTAAATTGCTTAAAAAACATAAAAACTCCCCCACTAACGGTCAGGTACAAGGACTGCAACGAAAATGAGTGAAAAAGCAGCCAATGTCTGTAAACAATAAAAACCAACAAGAGCTCAGTTCATTGTCACAATCTGCTGTTTCCTTGCTTCACACACCAACCCTCATCTTTGTCAAGATTTTTTATATTTCTTTCCAGGTTTTGCGACTTTCTGAAAGGGCAGAACGCACACACTCGTGTATGTGGGCACTGACATGCAGTGAAATGGAAGGTGGAGTTTTGGTCAGAAGTTTGCACACTCTCATCATGGGCATGAATGTCGTGGTAAATTTGGGCTTTCACTGATTTCTTTGAACTGGTTGTTTTCCGGGGTGAAATGACTATACAGCATATGTCTCAAAACAAGAAATGGGTGCACAAGTCCTGAGATTTAAGGAAGTGTATGTATATATTTGGGCCTATATGTGTACTTTTGACCCTGTGTGGATTAGAGAAAATCCAAAATAAATTCAAACAGTTCAAATAACTCAAGAAGGGTCAGCCTGTGAAGTATAGAAACACTGGAGTGGATTTTTATTTGTTATTATTATTATTTTTTTTACAATTTTAAAGCAAAGCAATGAAAATTGACACTTTAAATTTACAGTTGGGAAGACAAAACTCATCTGTTGTTACTTTCTCAGAGTTCAGTGTAGAGTACAGACATCCCCACTACATGGGGAACCTCTGTTTGTTAAACCCGTTAACACTGACCTATGAGTATTTGCAGTCATATTGTTAACTAATAAAGCCAAGTGCTGTCCTGTCTCTCATTACCCATGTACTCTAAATTCACACATGTATGTGTGAGTGCTGTTTTTGTGTGTGTGGTCTAGGTGGGAGAAGGTTTTTGATGTGTGAATAAGCCGGGCTTGCAGCGGTGTGAGAGGCTGCAAGTGTCACACTGACCTCGAATTGCTCCACTTTTAAAGTGACTTTGCTGAAAAGCAATGCCAAGAAAGGCTTTCTCACAGGTTTGAATACGTCGCTGCACTGTACCTTTTCGTGGGCTGTGCTGATGAAAGATGATTGTTTAATTAGCATTCCGCAAAGGATCAGTGGTAACAAGCCACATAAATCTCTAAAAATCATAAACACTCTCATGAGCACAGACGTGTGTAAATCTCTCAGTATTCTAACCGCTGCCCTCTTCTGCACGCTGTTCTGTGACTCATTTAATCACAGTATGTTCTGTTGTGAGCAAACACTCTTTCTGTGTGTGACCTGACAGATTAGAGACAGATTACTCTATTGCTGTGTCAACACTCTTGTTAGACAATATAACTAATTATGCTGTGGGATGACATTTCAAATGGTAGGTTCACTGAAACTACACAAGCATGTACATGTGGATTATTTTATGCTTGTTTCTGAGATTTCTCCCCCCCTCCCCCCCCCCCCCAAAAGAGCTCCTATTAATTATTGTCGTGCCAGTTGCACAGTTCCTCCAATATACAACAACAAACACTGTAAGCTATTAAAATGTTGATGATGATTTGTGACAGGATAGCAGCATGAGTGAAAGGGAAGGTTTACAACATGGTACTGAGACCTGCTGCGATGTATGGTTTGTTGATGGTGGCAAAAAGTCAGGAGGCCGAGCTGAAGGTGGCAGAGTTAAAAATGTTACGGCTTTCACTGGGAGTGACCAGAATAGGGAAAATTAGAAATGACAAGGCTAATATGTCTTGGACATGTGCAGAGAAGATGGACTGAGGATTTTGGTCCAGTGTATCCATGAAGAATATTAAGATGTTGATGATGGCGCAGCTGGAGCAGTGCCATGCATTAGGGGTGGAGCATTCAGGGTGTCCATCCATTGAAACGTGTGGGGATACGGTTCTTCCAGCCCTGCCTCATTTTTATCATAAACACGTTAAAGCAGGATGTCAGGAGGATAAACTTCACTACCTCCCTACGCTGCCCTCTATCCCTGACACTCACTTACACATGATATCAATGCATTTGATTCTTTTAGTGATGCTTACTGTCTTTGGCACTTTACTGCAACCATCTGCACTACTGTCACACTTGCTGCTGTTGGCCATTTGCACTAATGTCCATTTACGTCTCACAAGCTGCTCTGTCCACGTACATCTCTGTTACTGTATTTGCAGTACTGCCACTGTTGTACATAGGTTTGATTTTTTATGCCTTGAGTGTCCTTTGATCTTATTTTCATTTTCTCACGTCTTCTTTTATATCAAAGTGAAAGAGAAACAGTATTTCGAGTCTCCTGTATTTCTTTTATGTATATAAAAATATTCAGATTTTTAAATCTCAAGTAGTTCATCACGCATTGTTCTTCTAGCCAATTAGAAATTGCACTCATATGGTGGTTGTGCATTGTTTACAAGTGCTTTAGCTTGGCTCCCGTCTTGGTGTTCACCAGAAGCAGACCACACATTGTAGTCATCTACTGCTGTTCTCAATAAAAAGAAGCTCAATTTAGCGTTTATTACAGTTTACCCCTCTCTGTCACTTGACACCATCAACTGAAGATTTAACCATTTCACCAGCTAGCCAACCATTTGCTAACCACCTGGTATAATAGTGTTGACTGTCTGACAGCAGGCATACACTCACTGGCATAATGAGTCTTAACATATCAGAAATACCAGTCACCTAAAGTGCCCAGGAGGCAGGATCACAAAGTTGGGTTGTTTTAATAGTTATAAGCTTCATAAGCATTTGGATTGTGATAAAATTTTTGTAATTTTGCCCCTTTACACTGTCATGATTGATTTTAAAGCAAACAATCAAGATGTGGTTGAACCGAATCAGCTCCAGATGTTTTGTCCTGCTCAATTTGTCACAAAATATGAGGAAAAGGGTTCTTGACAGTCAATTATCTCTTTTCTTTTAAGCATCTAAAAATGGGGGAACTGTCTGTAATTCCTTCAGTTTAACACAATATCTCTTCAGCCCTACAGCCCCTTCAATCAAAGCTGGAAATCTGCACTTCAGTCACATCTTGATTGCTTGT
This sequence comes from Haplochromis burtoni, assembly GCF_018398535.1. Taxonomy (NCBI): domain Eukaryota; kingdom Metazoa; phylum Chordata; class Actinopteri; order Cichliformes; family Cichlidae; genus Haplochromis; species Haplochromis burtoni. The sequence goes on along the minus strand of NW_024582591.1, from coordinate 510,827 downwards.
ACGGCAATTATTGCTTGGTTTGCTTATATTGCTTGGATTTCAGGATAAGGATTGCATTAATTTAGCTTTGCTGTTCATTTGCAATAGGAAACAACTACTGTACAGCAATAAAAAATATTTCATTCCATATTTCCATTGTAACATTTTTAAAATGCCTGGAAAAGCTAGGCAATTGTGCAATTTCTGTTTAAATAAATGCCACGTCTGAATCTGGTATCTATCTCTTATAATATAATATATCCACACGATGCGATCATATGAAGTCACGGACTCAAATTTGACCCAACCTGGTGTAAATCACTATTTTTGTTACAAACACACAAAGGCAAGTAGTGTAGTGTAGTGTAGCAACCATGCAGATAATTAATAGGAACATTTTTGTAGCAAGAGTCACTCTTGTATCTCTTGCCTGTTAACTTTCATAACTGGCTGCTGATGTGTTGACTTTTTTAAGCACAATATGTACTCTCGTACCTGCTAAATACATGAAATAAGTGTTTAAATGCTTTGTTGGGTATAAATAGCTTAATATGAATAAAAATAATAAGCTGTTCCCAAGCTAGTTCTCCAGTCTGTGTCCCACTCAGTCCATTCATTTTCGTTTTATTTGCCAAAATACACTATCGACAACTTTGCCAGCCTGATTTTTGTGTTTGTAAGAGTCTGAATATTGTGTTTGAACTGCTCTAAGGACATCCAGTTGGAGTGTTTCTCCTCCAGTGCTCTTTCCGGTTGAGGAACGGTAGTTTTTCTGTCGATGGGGCTTATGGATTGGCACATTCAGCATCCCTACCCCCGCTCACTCGCCCACACATGCAAAATAACAAACTAGGTTTAGACTTTGTTTCACTGGTCAGGTGACAGAGAGGGGACTTTTTGAGTTCAATCTGTGTAAACTGTAAAACTGTAAAAACTGACAATAGTCAAATCATATTGTGTTTTGACTTAAGTATGCACAATTTTGAGATCTTGCAGATGCAGATGAACTGCTTTGTATTTTATACCAGGATGCGGTTTTGGAGTGTTTCCCACTCAGTGCATGATCTCATCCAGTGGTAGGTAGGCTTGCAGTTACTGATAGCTTCTTTTCTAAACATTACATTGTAATAATTGCTAGTAGGATAGACAGACTATTTTGTGTTGTTGTTTAAACATCACAGATCCAAATAAATGGTTCATATACGGCATAAATGAGAAAGTGAAGGAAGCTGTGCCTGACGCCTGTGGCCCGGCTGGGCCCCTTCTGAGGGGTGGGGTGCCCTCTGGCCTCTGGGCCTGAGGTTCGGTCCTCTCTGGCACAGCTGGCTGCCGGCTAAGCCCGCGGGCACGTCACTGCAACCCCCTCTGGCCTCTGCTCCGTGGCTGCTGGGTGACCTCTCGTTTGGGGCTCTCCTCAGCTCTTCCCAGGAGGGTGGCACCGTTGCCTCTGTGGTGGTCCTCCGTGGGTCCTCGTACTCTGGGGCTTCTGGATGTCTGGGGCCTGGATCTCCTCCATACCTGCTTCATGCCCTGAGGGACGGGGCTATGGCTCCCCACACTCCCTAGCAGATCGTTACATGGAGAAACCTTTGGAATACACATTGTGCGCTGTCGATCTTGTTTGCTGCACAATAACACGTAATATTTAGTATCTACCGTTATCTACTGTTAGCTAGTTTATTGAGATGGTGTTGTATTTGTTATGTTGCTCTTTTTTGTTTGTTTTCTCTTCTGTTTTTCTTATCTCCATACAGGTGATCAAGGTGTTTTGTTTGTTTATCTTTTTTTTCTTCCCCCCTTACTCACCATCTCTTCTCCCCTTTATTTTCTCTCCCTCTCTTTCTTTCGATCTTTCTCCCTGTCCTATACCCCAGTCATGTCTGTCCCATCTGTAACAACCAAAAATCTAATCAAATAAATACATAAATACAAAACAAAACAAAACAACAATATAGACATTTTTGGTCATATACACAGATATCTGAAAGTGAAATTTTCCATAGAAGTCTGCAGTCAGGTGAAAAACTACACATGCAATGCACGCCCGTATTGCTTCCATAGGAATTAGGAGGGTAAGTAGATTTGCAGGCCTCAGTTAGCTTGTTAAATGTTAAAGTTCATGAAAGTACACTTAGAAGACTGAACAAGTTTGGCTTGTTTGGAAAGGTTGCTGGGAGAAAGCCTCTTCTCTCTCAAAACAACATGACAGCACAAGACTTCTGGCACAGATGAGACCAAAGTTGAGACGTTTGGCAATAACGGAAACACCAGCACAATCACCTCATACCAGCTTTCAAACACAGCAGTGAAGGTGTGATGATTTTAACTTGTCTTGCAGCCACAGGACCTAGTCACCTTGCAGCCATTAAACATGAGCTCCTCTGTATACTAAAGTATTTTAGAGTCAAAGTTGAAGTTGTCTGCGAGCTGAAGCCAAACTGGGCCATGCAACAGGACAATGATTGCAAGCACAGCTGCAAATCTACAACAGAATGGCTGGAAAACAAAAAGAATCAAGGTGCAATGGCCTCAACCTGATTGAAACGCTGCGGGGATGTTAGAAAGCTGTCCAGAAAGCAACACTGTAAAGAAGAGTGGGGCAAAATTTGTTCACCACAATATGAGAGCTGAATAAAATCATTTAGAAAATGATTAGTTCAAGTATTTAACAGCTAAAAGCGGTTCTACAAGCTGCTGAATCATCTGATGTGCTCATGTTCACAGAACTGCATAGAGACCTGTGAAAACCGTGGCAACTGGGAGGCACCAGTCGACCAAACATGACTTTGAACAGAGCGCTTAGGTCACTGGTTCTAAAATTGTTCAAAGTTAAAATTCTTACAGTTTGTCTAAAAATGTTTACATTCCCAAATTAGATGCTGTTATCGGGTGCATTAACAGTTGTTTCTTGTGGCTGTCCTGATCGCACTGATTAAGCAGTATAGAGTAAAGACTTATTACGAGCCCTTCTCAGTTGGATATTGTCAGGTAATGCCCGTCTTTTCCTCCCCTGTGCTTCCACCTCTCGCTCAATGACGTCACGTGTTGCTGATGGAATCTCCTGCCTGACGTTTCCAGGTGATAAGGAACAAAACCTGCCACTGGGTCACAGTGGTGACCGGATGGCTCTCTTAGAGAATGACGTCACACGCGCGTCTAACTCCATCAGCTTTACTATACACACCTGGGACACGGTAAGCTGGGGAAACCCTCTCTCTCTCTCTCTCTCTC
>NW_024582591.1:479554-507597 GCF_018398535.1 Haplochromis burtoni | reverse complement strand
CACACACACACACACACACACACACACACACACACACACACACACACAGAGAGTCACACTCACTAATCCAATTAGGACAGTAGTTAGTGGCAGCCTGGGCTCTTGGACACACGTTGATCCACTTATTACCGGATGGATAGGCCAGGCAATCCCTGTGTTTACCAACGGTAAGGTGCTTAAATGGCTCTGTGCCATCACATTAGGAGGACACCTCATACGCATAAAGGATCCCCCTGCTATTTTTGTGGACATACACGCTGCCTACCCGGTGAGTCAACAAAGATGAGGAAGAAGCCAAGAAGCAACTTCCACTCAGTCAGCAGAGTTACAGAGAGGGAGCTGAAAAGCTTAGCCAGAGTAAGAGACTTTCCCCTACGCACAGGCCTGTCTCCACAAAACTCCTGATTACATGCCAGGAATAGTCACGGACATATAAACACTGGAAATTATTAACAAGAACGGAGAACAATGAACGGATGGAAGACCTTGGGATGCTGCTCTCACCTACCAAACATGCACTCATTTTTCCATGTGCTGCAAAACCATTGATACCATTTGTAGTGTGTGTGTGTGTGTGCGTGTGTGTGTGTGTGTGTGTGTGTGTGTATGTATATTTTCTGAGAGGCTCTTCATTAAACAACACACCAGAATGAGGCACACTCCAAACAAGGCCACGAGTCTATTCAGAGGCTCTTACCAAACACTCGCTGTGTAGTGAGGCACTGCAGAGTTGTTATATTCTCTTTTATTTGTCAGGGCAAACACACACACACACATTTTATCAGCAACTGTCTCATGCGGTATTATTAGGTAGAATGGCATTTTAACGCAGTGAACCTTTGCTGTGGTAGTTAAAATCATGCACTCATATTTATATTATATGTAAACGAGCCAAAAAAAGAAAACTCTTCCTTTCAGTGGGAGGAAATGAAAAGGTGACGGAGCGAAAGGGAGTTGTGTCTGTCATGTGTCATGTCAGGCCCTCCCTTATGCTAATGCACTATTCATCTGTGTCATAGAACGATAATGACTCTCAGCGCCGAGAGCCTCCCTGGAGCACTCGTGCAGAGTGAAGCCCGGCCGTCCACTCCACTGTCAGCCTCTCAGTCTGCGTCTGTCTCTCGGTCCCTTTTTCTGTTTTTCGTTTGTCTGTCTGTGTCTGTTTCAGCGCTTTCCAAATCTTAGCTGTCTGCCTGTTTGTCCCTCTGTGCTTCTTTCTGTCTATTTCTTTGGTTTTGGTCTCAGTGTTGACCCGCTTATCTCGTTCCTTCTTTTTCTTTTATATCTATGTTGTCTCTCTTTTGAAAATGGGGAATCGTTACATTTAAATCTGAGCAAATGAAAAAAAATGTATACGAGTGCTATTGTGTTACACATCCTTAAAAAGAAACAAATCTAATCTAAGACAAACCTATACAACAATTTGAAAGTAAGACATTTTTAAGGCACATTTTGGGTGATGTTTAAGAGTTTCTTTCATTTTCTTGCAGCAACAAAACAACTTTTGGGGGAAGATAAACAAAATAAATAACTAAGAAATGTAATAATTGCACTTATTTAGGGATAAAGCTAAAAAAAGAAAAAAGCAGTCATCCTGTGGTGAAAAATGTATGTCTGTTTGTGTTGAGTATCTCATCCAGTGTTTTCCAGGCAGGCAGGCATATGCTACGCCTTTGTCCAGTGTGAGCGAACGGCCAGTTTGACATCGACAGCAAACGGAGAGACTGAGGTTTCAGCTGGAGGGGATGTGGGGTGGGGGGGGATAGCACATAGCCCTGGGGAGGTTTGACGATGTACAATGCATGTGTGTGTGTGTGTGTGTGTGTGTCTGCCTGAGGTGAACTAAGGATGTTGATGCTGATGTCTTCTGACGGACTCGCACACAGACACAGACTCTGCCTGTGACTCACAGACGAGACGCACGTATCCCCTGTGGGACGGCCCGAGGAACATGCGCGCGCACACACACACACACACACACAGTGACACACAGGCGTACATATGCTTGCCAGGTTAGATATCTGCTGGAGCCACTCATGGATCTTGTTCTCGCAGGAGAAAGGGGATCGAGCGAGGAGGAGGAGGAGTGTGGGATTGTCGGGATGTTTGGCTGCAGTTCTTCAGAGGTGAAAGCTACATTTGAAGCTTCTCACTGTGTCATTTTTCTTTCCCTCGCCCCGTTAGTGTGTTTCTGTGTGAAATTAGATTTGGACTTCTTGGGGGTTTCTTGCTCACCTCTGGCTCACCCTTACATTGGCGTAAATGTGTGTCAGCACAATGTTCTGTTCTGTTCCTTCCTATAGTGTGGGCTATGAATGGTCCTTATTGAGCGGCTGTGGGAGTTTGAGGGAGTTTTCTGGGTGCTTGGTTGAGTTGTCTCAGGGCACTGACTGCAGAAAGTTTAGGACAGCGACCGGAGGGTGCGGGCTTGATAAAGACGGATGATGAGGCTAGATGAGGATAAACGAGATGGTGCTCAAGTCGTAGCTCTGAGCCAGAGACTTTGCCTCATTCTTTCCTTGAGTCACTGCACATAATCAGACATTAAAACATGAGTAAAACACTTACTGTTGCTTTAACATGGATGAGCACCCTCACATGCATACACGGCTGTAAATACACATTACAAAAAAACAAAAAACAGGCAGAAACACACAGTCTTATACGTCCATACAGAAGATCAAGAAAAGAGCTGAAGGGTTAATATGAGCTATGCATGTGACGCCAACCGTATGCTCGTTATAATAGTGCTTGGAGCCTCCAAGTGACAGATATCACACACACAAATACACACAGTAGATGATCACTAGGTCATTTTGAGATCCAAGCATTCATCACAAGCCACTGCCCATTTATTAAGGAAAAAGGATATGACCTCAATATTGGTGCAGTTCTGTCGGTTAGTTTGTTTACTTCACTGTACACTTGTTCAAATCTCAAGGAGGAAGCCATGAACTTTGTAGGCTCCCAGTGCAGTCGAGAGACAATTTGAGGTGGTATTATCACAGATATTAGATAGTCGGCAGTGGAGAAAGAGCAGAAATGACTGAAGGTTCTCATTGTGACTGTAAATCTAATACAATTGTTGCCATCTCTTCATCCTGTTCAAATGCTTTCAGTAGGCTGCCAGCTATTCATGTCTAAATGTGCCTATTGTTCCTCATTGGCTGCTGTAGGTGAGCTGTGGGAACTGCTGACTGGGGAATTCTTTCCAGTTCATTCTGGATCTGAAAATGTATGTTTGTGGGGTTTTTTTAATATTAAAAAGAAAAAAAAGAACAGGAAAAAAAAATACTTTGACGTTAAAAATGACAGAGTCAAGGACGTGACGGTCTGTGAATATGAGGCATATTTAAATTTTGCCCTTTTGTCGGAATTTGACAAATGGACACGTAAAAACAAACAAACATGTAAAAAAACTGTGGTGTGTTTGGTATGTGCGCACAAGTGATGGAGTGTGTCCTGGTGAACATAACGGCGCATCTAAACCTCATTATTGTCCCACAAGCTGTGCCTCTGTGGTCTGAAGGTCTGAAAAGGTGAAAATATCCAGTGAGCAGCAGTTCTCTGGGTGACGTCAGTGGTCAGAGGAGAATGATTCCAGCTGTCAACAGTAACTCAAATGACCACTTGTTACAGCCATAATATGAAGAAGAGCATCTCTGAACACAAAATAGACGGGATACTGCAGCAGAAGACCACACCAGGAGCTAAAAAACAAGAAACTAGGATACAGCTTATACAAGCTTACAAAAACTGGAAGACAGAAGATTGGAAAAACATTGCTTGGCCTGGTGATTTTCAATTTATGCTGTGACATTAGATGGTAGGGTCACAACATGATGGAAAAAATAAAAAAGTATAGATCCATCCTATCAGTGGTTAAGGCTGCTGCTGGTGGTTTCGTGGCACACTTTCCCTTGCCATCTTCGGTAGGTTTCGTAAACATGACACTGTCCTCAAATGGCTTCCCCATTCACCAGATCTCAATCCAACAGAACACCTTCGGGATCTCGTTGATCGGGAGATTCACTTCATGGATGTGTAGCTGAGAAATCTGCAGCAAATATGTGACGCTATCATGTCATTATGGGGCAAAATCTCTGAGGAGTGTTTCCAGCACCTTGTTGAATCTGCGTCAAGAATCCCTCTGATAATTTTGTGAAGAATAGTTCTGGAGGGCCCGGTGGCACTGACAGAGTGTCCGGCAGCCTCGCCTCTGTCAGTGCGCCCCAGGTCAGCTGTGGCTACAATGTAGCTTCCATCACCAGTGTGTGAATGTGTGTGTGAATGGGTGGATGACTGTATGTAGTGTAAAGCGCTTTGGGGTCCATAGGGACTAAGTAAAGCGCTATATAAATACAGACCATTTACTAAACTGGAGTCATACCCAGTGCTAGCAAGGTGCACACAATGAAGTAGCAGGTGAGTATAAACAAACACATTTACAGGTCAGAACAAAATGATTGTGAAAATGTATCTAATTTCTAATATCACCCATTTTTATACCATTAAGGCTTCATGTTAAACATTATCAGGAGCTTAGCTGCTGTGAATGTGGATGATGTTAGCTGTCAAGGCTTCCCTTCAGCTATTTTGAATCATTTAATGGGATCTTTCATGGCATGCATTTTTACTTTTTCTTTGCTATTTGGGTTGATTGGGACCTAAAGAATGTAAAAACAAAGAATTACCAGATTTTTTTTTTTTTACCTAATTTTTGTTTTTGAGAAAAATGAGATCCACATATGAGGACATTTGTTTCAAATTTTGATAGTACAGCGGCAGTATAATGTCCTCATAAGTGTATATCAGGCCCTTGTAGAGAAAAATTAAGTATTTTGATCTAGACGTCCCAAAATGTGATGCCCACATATGTGGACGCCAGGTCCTAGGAGGTTAAATATAATTATCTGACAAATAATCTGCCTGGTTGGTTTTTAGTTAACTAACATTGCTCCTATGTTAATTTGTTTAATTACATTAGACTAATTAGATAGATTACCTTAGCTGCTTACTCAGCTCTCCACCACCGGCCAACTCAAGATTTTTTCGGTGATGTGGTTACATTTATAATTTTGCATAAGCATTTAGTTTATGCAAAATTGTGGTAAAATGTTGTATTATCTCAAAAATCAAAGTTCCAGCAAACTTTAATTTTTTAAAACGATATCATGTTCAGAAAACACTGAATGTAAAATTCTATTTGTTTTGTTCATTAGGATGACCACAGCTACAAAAATAAGATGACAATAAGAAGTTCCAATCAGCTGGAGTCATGCTTTAAGGCATCGTTTGGTAGTTTGCCCTGAAATAACTAAATAAACACTCGTGATGTCAACCCCGTAAATGGGTTCTGAACTAATAGCTGTGGTAGTAATGGGGACAAAGAAAGCCTGTGAGCTGGTTTGTGTGTCACTACCCTGATAGATTCGGGTTTATCCTCTGCCTCTCTTCATTTTTCCTCTGAATTCCTTTCATCTGTGAACCTGTTTCTTTTTTCCCTAGTATGACTTCATGCAGAGGAAACTAGTGAAGCATAGATTTGGTTTTATTGCACTCTGGGCTGCTCTTAGGTAATTGTCTGCAACATCCGTCTATAGTGGGGAATAAACCTGACCACTTAGGTATCTTAGGAATCCACAGCATCATCACATTCTGGTCTGATAACACTGGAACAGCCTGATTCCTATCACCTGCGATGTTGTAACCGTCTCTGTCTCTGAGTGTGTTTGTGTGTGTAGGAGTGGATGTGTCCTCATACCATAATAGGCTTTTCCAAATAACTGTCCCATAATTCTAGTCTCGTGAGTGGATACAGCCGGCTCTGGCCTCAAAAGGAAGAGAGAAAGGGGGAGTTTGTTGCTGTAAATTTCGCTCACTTGGCTACAAATGCATACACACACACATTGGACCCAAATTCACCTTCTATTTCAGACAGCAAAGTTTCCGGAAGGAATCCTAGGCATCCCAGAAACTGTCTTCCTAATTCCTAAAAGCTTAGTATTCGGCTCATCCTGTCTAGATCTTTGGCCAAGGAGCACACTCGTGTACACACAGCCCGACGTTCTCAGATATCCCAAATATCCACTCGGATGAGCTGAAATTACGTTGTGACTGAGCAACAGGGAATTCTGTGATCCTGGCTGTGCCAAATCATGAGTGATGAATTCCACTGGTGATGCTTAGCTGGCAAACTCTCACGGGAATACCACAGAATATCCACAGTGTGTTTGGCAGGATTGAGAGAGAGAGAAAGACGGAGAGGGGGAAAAATAAGCTAATAAAAGACTGTATCTCATCTACCTCAAATAAGTGCTTTACAGATGACAGGTGGGCGTTCACCACAGCTCCTCTCACCCTCACACTGCCTGTTCATTTCAGATCCACAGGCTGTCAGGGTAATTTTTCCACTGTGAGGGTAAAGTGAGGGTCGACACTCTACTGTGTTTAGACAACACGGAGTAAGCTGGTGAAGAGACAACAGGATTTACTCTGATAGGGGTTGAAGGCACGGCGTATTTACAAAAGTATGTGGACAGCCATATTTGATTGTTGATGGGCGATCGTGGCTCAAGAGTTGGGAGTTCGCCTTGTAATCGGAAGGTTGCCGGTTCGAGCCCCGGCTTGGACAGTCTCGGTCGTTGTGTCCTTGGGCAAGACACTTCACCCGTTGCCTACTGGTGGTGGTGGCGCCAGTGTCCGGCAGCCTCGCCTCTGTCAGTGCGCCCCAGGGTGGCTGTGGCTACAATGTAGCTTGCCATCACCAGTGTGTGAATGGGTGGATGACTGGATATGTAAAGCGCTTTGGGGTCCTTAGGGACTAGTAAAGCGCTATATAAATACAGGCCATTTACCATTTAACCATCTCACTGTATTATTATAAGCAGCAATATTCTGCCTCGATTACTGCGGTTGCTGTTCGTCCTAAAGGCATTTCTGTGCAAAAACTTGACAAATGGGAGATTAAAAAAGCAAAATGAGCATTTGAGGCTGTCCCCAAAAGCAGCTCAATCCCTATAAAAACCTCCTTAAGGTCAGTATGAAACTATGATTACAGGCTGCTACAAAAACAGATTTGGTGTCTTTAGCTAATTTTCCCTTCATAACAAATCTACAGGAAACAAATGTTTTTGTTTTTAATCTATTTGAGTTTTTGGCTACTGCTAATTTCAAACTCTTGTTCCTTCTGGGGCTTTTACAATTCTAATGAATCTTTTAAAATGTTATAAAGCCTGAAACTTAGGGATATGGGCACTTTAATTCATAGGGAGCTGGTAGCTGTTAGCCTAATGGTTTCGCATCCACTAACTCCAGTCTGGAGTGTTGACCATTGGTGGGGTGTTGTGTTCTGGAGAACTTTTAATGTAAATGCCTGCAGGGGTTAAAGTAGTGTTTGGCAAGTTGGGGACCCCTAAAATTGGGTACAGCAGTGCAGTGTGGAGAAACAAATTACTAAGGGCAACAAGTCAAAAATATTTGTTTTGTGAGCTTTGGTGGATTTTTCTTTGTGTCCAGGCGGGGATCGGCTGACCTGTGCTGCTCTTTCAGTATTCACTGTTCTCTGTGAATTGAGCCACAAAGATCTGATTTCTGACCCCCAAAACTTTAAACAGTACAGCTGGGACAACCCCAGCGGAGGAGCCTATCGCAGCTGTCACACGGTGAGTGGGGTGCACCGTCACCAGCCTGTTGCAGCGTCAACATCACATTGCATGCAAGCTTAAAATTCCTAGTATATAAAATTTCACTTGCTGGGCAGTACTTACCTATCTGTGTTTCTTTGGGATGCGGCACAAGTGGCTGAGCTGTATGTTGGTTGTATTCCCACATAACAGTAAGGTTTCAGCTGAATTGCTTTCCTGCAGCAACTACGTCACTATTTGTGCAGGAATGTTTGAATTCCTCTTTCAAATCCATGAGGTTCTCTGAAACCTGAATATAAGTATTATATAATTCTTTAAGTTGCTTGAAGATGTTTCACCTCTCATCTGAGAAGCTTCTTCAGTTCTAGGGTCAAATGGTGGAGAGTCCCAGATTTAAGCTCTGTGGCAGTGTCCCCCCAAGAGGGATGAAGAAGCTTCTCGGATGAGAGGTGAAACGCCTTCAAGCAACTTAAAGAAGTCCAGACGCTTTTCTTTCCAAGCTGCTTAGACAACCGGCTTGATACTTACTTCAGGATGTCAGTGTGGCAGTTTGAGCTTGTGTTGGCAGAGTTGGGACCATGTCTGAGGAGGCAGATGAATCATTTCAATGAGCCAATTGACCTGCAGCAACATTTAACTGTGTGTCTGAGGTGAAATAGAAATATTTTCTATTTCTATAACATTGTGTATTCAGAACCAGAGCAATTTTGAGGTATGAGTGCACTTCTTGACAAATGTAGCGATCTGATTCGTCAGATCTGTGTATTTGGATTCGAAAAATCGAGTCTGATTTAAGAAAAATAAATGCCGCAAATTTATCCGGCGAAATTATGCGGTTGGCGTGAACGGCTGCATTAAGAATTGGTGAATCCAAAAACTATTTTTAACACATTAAACATTTGCACAAATCTTAACTCTGTTTTCTTGCTCCCTTGGGTAGGTCGCAAATGATGCCTTGACCTGCCTGTTACCACGAATGGTTGTAGATGTTGTCCCCATCTTTGAAGAAACAATTTGAAAGTTCGTTGCACAGTATTGCAGCAGTTTTTGTCGAAAAATAAACATCAGGGTGCGCATTAATATCGGCTACAAAAGGATGGACGATGAGCGAACTGATTTGGGTATGGATGGGACTTGAGATAGCGCTCAAGTCCCAAAACACCAGACAAAAAAATATCTTCTTGAAGGGATTTTTCATGCCTTAAGAAGTGTTTTGCAAACGTGTAGTGTTTATTCCAAGAAACACTGATGTTATCCATGCACTTAAACCCTATTTTGTATATTTACTTTACTTTATCACTCATCTGTGCGTGGAGAGCCTTTTTTAATGTTTTCATTCTGCTGTGGCAGCTGAGTTTCCAGCATTTTGAGTGTGAACCATCTGAATATAATCAGAAATATTTCACACTCATCAGCAATTCCCACTTGCTTGTTCACTCAAATTTGAGATCTCGCACTCCATAGTGGACGACAGGTGAGTGAGTGCTTTGGAGTGTACAGCCGGTGGAGTACTGTGCCCATGAAAGACTCTTCTTCTCCCACTCAGTGGGAAGAGAAGAGTGGGCTGCTGTGGAATTGAGAACCCTCATCCCCTTCACTACAGTGGGAGAGAGCCACCGGGTTCGCGCTAAGTGCTGCCCGGCACTATTACTGTGAAAAGGACTCCTCTCTAGGGTGTCCTTTCAAGTGTCTGCTGAACGGGACACTACTGAGAGGCATGGCCAGCTAGTGTGTTTGTGTGTGTGTGTGCCTGCATGTGTGGGTCAGTGTGCTTGCTTGTATAATGTGTTGCTGGGAAGGTTTGTGCTTCTGAAACCAGATCAGGTATGTGTGACAGCCTCTGCGTGAGGGTGCATTTATAGAGCAGCATGTGTGTGCCGGGTTACAGTATTAATAGGAGGTAGTAAGTTTGTACAGGACACTAATAGCTGTGCTGCTGATATTAGTGGATCCTTTTCCATCACACTCTGTGGCGTAGAAGCGCCTGATTCAGCAGGTGTCTCCCTCGAATGTCCTCGATGTTCTCTGCCTCCTAGAAAAGTGTCCTGAGGAGGGTTTGCCTTGTGATTTGGCTGAACAGCCTACCTGCCAGGGAGCACATAAAATGTGAATCCAGGGCAGAAGTAAATAGGGTAAGGGGCACGGTCCAGAGGAACTAGAAAGAAGTGAAAATGCTTGTGAAGCGTTTTGTTCACTAATATTTTTTCTGTTATTTCAGTTAGCGGAGAATCAGAATTTAAGAGTTAAAGAAAGAGATGAATATGAACAATAATCTAAAGAAAGAATGATCACTTACATAAAAGATATATGATATGAGTAAATAAAAGATACCAAAACGAAAAATTGCAGACAAAATTCAAATGATCTATGGACTGTTCCTATCTCTTATCTTTTGTTGTGGCAAAGCTTCGGGTACACTCTTGAAGATCTTCAGATGGCAAGGATTCAGCTGTGGCTGTGGTGTTTGCAGAAGTGAAGTTAATGGAGAAGTAAAGGGATTTCTGAGTTAGCAGACAAAGCTAATTAATGAAGTGTGTCTTGAGTTATTAGTACAGTCTTTCTCAATTTGCAGAACAAGCTACAGTGAAGGGTTTAAATCCCAGTGAGTGCATCAAAGATGGAAGTGTAAGTGCTGGTACTTTAAAGATAATTTGCGGATAACGACACAGGACACACCTGTGGTATTTATCTCTAAAATCACAAATTAAAAAAATTCTAAAGCATCTTTTGTTGTGGAATTTAAAAAATATATATTACTTTTAACAACTGAAGGCAGGGAAACAGCAAATTCCTGGCCTTGTTAGTGAGTATCTTACCTTTCTTCATGATAGCCTCAAGTTTTTTAAGTAAGCTAAGGACAGCCAAGCCGTGCTCTGATGTTTCTTATAGAGAGAAAAAGCTTTCTCCTTCTATACTTGTTCGGTCTTTCTACTCCCACTAACTTTTACATTTAACATGCTAACTGAGGCCTGTATGTAGAGATGTAGCTCTTGGGTTTTCTGCAGTTTCTCTGAGTGTTGCACAGTCTGACCTTGGAGTGAATTTGCTGGGACAGCCAGTTCTAGGAAGATTGGCAGCTGTCTTGAATGTTTTCCACTTATGAATAATTTTCCTCGCAGTTGCTTCTCTTATATCATTGCTTATGTCTTTTCTCCTTGCATTGTGTTAACAGATACCTGAATAATTTGCTTTTACAGAGGTGCTCACACTGACTGATGTTCAGTTAATCGAGTGCTTTCGATTAGCAGCAAGTGGCTGCTCTTATCCTCTTAATCCCTACGGAAGCATTAAGCTTGCACTTGGTTTTCTGATGGATTCTACACTGGAATAACAGAGTGTGATAGATATTTAATGTCTTGGGAAGGCTGACTTTGTTTAAATATATCCTAAACCATAAAACATTTGAAATGAGTTTCTTTTTCCCTGACTGTAATCATTACTTGTTTTGCATGTTAGCATTTAATAGATTTGTTTAGCTGAGAGAGACCAGAAAGCGGGGAATGGGAGCAAGCGGTCACATGCAGTCAGGTTGTGTGTTAAACAGTTATAGAACTGGGCACTCGCTGCTTGAAGGTATCTGTGGACACAGGGTATGCACCCTCAGCACTCACGTATCAGGTCATCCCAGGATGATGTTGTGATTCAGCTGACAGTGCTGGCATGCAAGCATGTAAAGTGACAGGAAATTCATGATGTTACTTCAGATCAATAAATAACATCAGACCAGAAACCGGCAAGCCTCCTCAGCCGTTTTAATCTGGCTCCTATAATTTGTTAGAGATCATATTTCTGAGCACAGCAGCAAAATGACAGGTGGTGTGATCATGTTTGAGGCCGCATGTGTGTGTTTGTGCTCATGTGCACATGGACAAGCCCGTAATTACACTGTCAGGAGGAGGCTGAGTGGAATAATGTGCATATGAATACAGTATGGCAGCACACACACAAACTTCACTTAAACAGCATCATGAGCTGGCAGTGGCTCCTTTTCCACCTCGGGTCAGGCTTAGTTCAAGCACAAAGAGTGAGTGAGGGTTGGTGTGTGTGAGTCTCTCTGTGTATGTGTGTATGCGTGGTAATCCTGCTCCAGTTTTATTTTTAAAGTGAGCTCAGACAAAGGCCTCCAGTCAGTCCGCTCTGAGAACAGGACCTTGGGAAAATGACCAGTGGCTGTTGCGTCACATAGTGTGTATGTGTGCATTTGTGTGTATGCGCTTGAGAGACAGAGTGTTTCTGACTTTTCTCTTGTAAAGAAGTCACTTGTTCAGGCTGAAAAAGGAACAAAGAGGAAAAAACTCATGAAAATCCTTGCCAGATGTGCAAGGACTTAACTGCAGACACACACCAACACTGTTTGCTTACAGGCTGGCTTAGCGGACATTTGAATGTCAAGAGACGTCACTGTGTGATGTCATAGGAAGGATTTTATATGCGATAGGAGCAAGTCACCTACACGCACACATGCACACACGCAAACACAAACAGTGGATACAGTGAGTAGAGTTTGCCTACACACAAACCACACCACACCCAGCAAAGCGCTCTCTCAACAGGTTTGTAGAAGAGAACAAACTGAAAATGAGGACAGCGGAGATGAAATTATAGATTAAAGTAAAAGACAGGAAAAGGAGATGAGGGAGAGTGTGTGGTTGACAACGGAGGAGGCTGGAGGAGAGAGGGAGGGAATGGAAAAAAGAAAGGTGTAGGCATGAGAAAAGAGGAGAGAAGAAGAATGGGAAGAAAGATGAGGGGGGGGTAGCAGAAAAAGAAAGGGGGAATCAAAAGGATGAAGAGAATCACTGGGGCAAGAAGAATAGAAGGGAGGAGAGGAGAGAGGAAAAAAGAAGAGACTAAAGAAGAGGATCAAATTCCTCTTAACACTTGTTCTATTGTACTTTTGAGAAGCTTCCCAAACCTGCAGACACCAGAGGACTTGGGGAAGCCTGGCCTCAGTTACATTACATCACACACACACACATGCACACAGAGCGTAATCTGTCCCACAACAACATCACTGCCAGCTCCTGTCTTTCTTTTCTTTCTTCCTCCCTTTCTTCCTGTGTTTTCAAGACTTTTTTCCAGTGCTGATGACGCACTCTGGCATAATGAAACTGTTAAGAGAAGTCCAGTAGAAGCTGGGGCTGAGACCAAGAGGGTGTGGGGCGGCGGAGGGGTGTAAAGTGAAACCACACCAGGGCACTATATTTACAACGAGCCTCTTTAGCACACAGCCTATTTATAGCTGCCGGATCTTTTCTCAGTGTCTGCTGCACACTGTTGCACCGTCACAAGTGCAGGCATCAGATGGCACCGGTGGATTGCACTGTGCTGCCAAAGGGAACACGCCTTATCCTCTAGCATGTTCCTGTGTAAACTCAGCCTCATCACGCTCCAACCACCCTCCACCCTTCACACTGGCACTTTCAGGACATTCCCTCCTCTGTGCTCTGACTGCATTCGCTCTTTTTCTGAAAGAGGAGGGGAGACCTCCTCTTTCAGAGATCTGTCTGCTGTTAAGATGAAAGAAGAGAAGAGGGATTTAACCCGTTTTTCTGTCATGGCTTGACTTTACTTTTAAAGGGAACAGAGGACAGGAAAAACTGGTGAGATAAGTGGAGGGATTTAAATGTGATCAGGGATTACACACAAACTTACACACCTAGCCAAAAACACTTGCAATATTGTATGTTATGAAAGCAGCTTATCGAAAGAAAAATGTCACTAAAGAAAAAGTATGGTTGGTCCCCATGAACATGTTATCACGGAGTATTGCACAAAGGTCATTTCTTCAGATTTTGCTTCAGAGTAGCTGGACTTTCTTGTAATTTCTTGTCAAAAGTGGTCTTGAGCAACAGTTCTCCAGGATTTCTGAAAGTCCAGAGTTTTCCTTTTTACATTGGTTGCTTTTTCATTTTAAGCCACTCCTTCTACCTGTTTCTTTTTCTTTCTTTCTTTTTCCAGCAGGTACGTATGAATCATTCAGTGTTGTATCTATACATAACAAAAACCTATCAAAGGACCAGTTTTATAATAACAATTTGACAGGCATAACATTGTATTTCGAGGTTATTCCCAGAGAGCACTAGTTGAAAGCTTGGCATATGTCGACATGGCATGCTGTATGTCCTTAAAAGAAATCTAAAGAAATTGGACAAAAGAAGTGTCAGACCTGAAAATCTACACTCATTAAAGGAAGGGCATCAGTCAGGAATTAGAAAGCCCAATGACAGACTCTTAAAAACACTTGTCTAATGCAGTGTAGTGTGGACACAAGAAAGTAATAAAATAGACAAATACACTGATGCCACAGCACATTACAAAAATATTTAGGTCCAAGAACATGAGGCGTCAAAGACCCCATTAAGACCAGAGTAACTGCTGGTTTTAAGAGTATAAATGTAGTTGGAAATCCTTTGTTTGAGGCGCTCTGATACTCCTAGCAGGATTCACAAGGAAGCAACAGATGTGATGCTTCAGAGTCTGACGGTGAGCTTTCCTAACGTTTGGGAGATATCTTTACTTACGCAGTTGCCGTAGCAACAGTAACCAATCATTACGAAGTAAGCTAGCTAGTTTTGATTGGCAGTGGTGACTTTGTTTGTACACACCAGGTTGATTATTCACCTCAATGATCAACATCTCTTGCATCTGGATGATGAACTCTCGGGATATTTGCATAACATTTAATAACATTTAATTGGCTGAGCTGGAGCATTTGAATAAAGTTGATTGGATGATAGCCATTAGACTGACCGGGCCACTGCAACATCATGATTCTTTTCTTTCTCATTTGCTGGTGTGCTTGGGATCATTGTTCTGTTGCATGACACATGGCGTCACATGTGACTCAACAATACTTTGTGATACAGAGGAGTTCATGGTCGACTCAGTGACTGCAAGACGATCAGGTCCCATGGTTGCAACGGACAAACATCTCCCCTTTTATCTGTCATGAACCTTTCATGAAGTGGCATTGTGTTAACATACCTGAATGCTCCAAACCTGCAAACTGCCAAAACCTCTCCATTTGCAGAGGTGGTCACATGCATTGATGATCAGTTAACTTAATTGTTTGATTATAAATTAGACATTTAAATTTAAGAGAAGTACAAATCTAGAAAGCACAATGATCGTAGTTTGTGTGATGAGTTTGCCTTAGATGAGAAGAAGGACAAATAATGCGACTGGGGTTTAGGCTCACACTCCTTTGCCTCCCGGGTTTCTGATGCATAATATTACCACTGCCCACTCTGCACTGTTTCACTGTGTCTGTCAGTGTACACATCACAAGCCCTCACTAACCGATTTACGCATCCGATCACATTTCTTCAGGAATTTATGAGGAGTGAAAACAAAATTCTTAGAGTTTTTGGAACACACGCAAGAGCTGCACACAGTGTGCTGACACACATTCTCTCATGTAATCATGACGTCCAAAACTCAGTGTTTTGATCAGCTTTTGCCTGGGAGGTGGGGAAGATACTAAATGCTTATGCTTGCTTCACACTATTACAAAATCCCACTGGGCCATTCATGTGAGAGTTTTTAACATAAATTCCCCTCAGAGTATTTTTTTTTGCCTCAATAGGCTTTTGTAATCCCCCTGCCTGCAGCTCACTGCAAATCACTGTTTTTATTGAGACGCTGGTTCAGTTTGTTGTGTGCAGTTGAAACTAGTATATAAAGTGTGGAGATGAAATCATGACTGATTAGTGCAGCAATAACCACAACAACATTTCAATTGGTAAACAGGAACAGAAAGTATACACCACATCAATCCTGTTTTGATTAAAGGAACCTGTTATGCTCATTTTACCCTCCATTTTTTTTCATTTGTGTAATTTACTTAAATAATCATAAGTAATCCTTATCCTTACCTTAGTGCAGCCTATCAGTTCATCCACTGTCCAAAACAAACCATTTCACAGCTACTTTGAGCCAGTTTTCTTCTGATCAGCTGCCCCTCACAAACTAAACATTTAAACAGCCGGTGGTGGGTGGTTCTTCTGTGTTGTGTACCAAGATAAAATACAAAGGATTTCCCCTCTCCTTGACAAGAAAGTCTAAATACTGTTTTTTTTTGGCTCACAGGGATTGCTTTGGCAAAATTAAATATGAAGATTCAACTCTGTAACAGTGAATATATGACAGAAAACAAAATTGTATCCTGGCAACACTTCCTGATAGGGCATACTTATTCAGTCGTCTCCTAACTGTGCATGAACTTGAAGGGTATACTTAGTTTATCACAGGACTGTATAAAGTCCTATGGAACTTTTCACATGACTGTATCTGCTGACAGTGAGAGGTGTCAGCCCCCTACATAGTTATCATGAAAAGGGGAAACTATCCATAGAAGCCCAAACATTTATTGTACCAGGCTCTAAATCTGCTTTTTAATGCTGTAAAATTGAGCATTTCATGATGGAAGTTAAAGGGGATTCATGTGCTTTTGGGGCAAGTCTCAAGTGGCCACCAGACAAACTGCAATTTTTTGGCACATCTGCAATGGCTTCATTTTTCAGCTCAAGATATTATTGAGTTGGTCATGCAGTATTACTTAATCTTCTTCATCCTTGATGGTAAATGTTTTACTCTTTCCTGTACTTTATCTAAAATAATGTTATGTTTAATCTAAAACACTGTTTTAATATGTCATGACTTTGGAACTAAGCACAAGAACCTGGAGCCAGGTGTCATTGCAGCAGATCTCTTTACAGTTACTAGAGTTTTTGTATGCAGTTTATTACGACCAACTACTGTGGACTTATGATTTATAATTTTTGGCTTTTCTTCTCCTCATCTTTACTGTGTTCTAATATTGTGTCAAAGGAGATGAAGGACTTTGTACCGAGTCACTGCTTCCCCATTTGGACTTTATCTGGCACAGGACGGAGAGAATGTACCGCCCTCATTTCTGACCAGGATGTACATTTTGGCAAGCAAACAGTTTTATGTAGCCACAAGTTTGGCAACAGTGGATTTCAGTCTTTGGCCTTGAGGGTGACAGTGTGCTAACATTTTTTATCTGACCTGTGTCTTTCCGTTTCTTTCTCCGTGGAGCATGACAACGAGCATTGTTGACAATTTAGGGGCCGTTAAACTACAATACTGGTATGTTTTGTATGTTTGGGAGAGATGTAGCAAGACTGCTCAGAACCCTGAGCTGGTGCTGTTTGTTGGGCCTCTCTCACCAGATGGCTTCAGATGGACCTGAGGTGCAGGGGTTGTCGTACGTTGTCGCAGTTGTGTGTGTTAGGGTGTCTGTTTACTCAACAGGGTGTTAACGTCAGTCAAGTAAATTAATGTTTATCCTCACATGTGTCAAGAGAGACGCATCCGAGTGTGTGCACCACTTTGCTTTGCCATCATCCCTTCACTGTCCTCAAACACAAACGCACAGACACACACACATACAAAGATGAACGCGTCCTGACTCAGCCTTTATTGAGCCACGTTAGTGAATATACCCACCAGCTGGCCAGTGCAACCACAGCACAGCTCTACGGTAGTTTTCCATGTGTGTGTTGGAGGGCAGAAGGTGTGTAGGGTTGCTGAGTTTCTCGTGCCTTCCATTGTAATATCTATGGTGGGCGGTGTGACAGCGTCACCACTGCTTCCTGTGCGCAATGCTGCACACACACGGTCAAACAGAGACAAGATGATTTTAGCGACTACGTAGAACAACGCGGCGCACAAAGAGAGAGTAGCATCACAATACATCCACTAATAACATGCTGCACTCAGGGTCGTCCCCTCTCTCCGGCTCTGGCTGAGTCCTTTGGGGGGAGGTTTGTGGCCACTTTCTCAGCTCTCCCTCGGGAGTCTGTTCCAGCTGCTGCAGCTCCACACAGTCCCAAACCTCCGCCCGACTTCACTGACCACGGCTGCAGCCTGTGCGCTGACATCACTGCCCGTGCGTCCAAGCACAGGAAGCTCAGACCACCACATACGCACTCTTTCAGAGGCGTCACAGCCAAGGCCGCTGACACACAGGCATGCTGATGTTGTAGTTCCCAGGGCCTCTGGGTTGTAGTTCTCAGGGTAAGGGCAACATGGGTATAAGATACTGATATAAAACCCAGTTAACACTTGATTAATAAGGCAGTTTACACAGGAATAGTCTGCAAAAATGTGTGCGATTTTGCAGTAAATATGAAGTGACTTTCAACTTGTAGTTGTAAATGAAGATACAGTACAACTCTCTCCTTCTTTTTAATTTCTTTCATATTAGATTTCAAAGTTTTTTGCACATTTATCGCACTTAAATGTTTCAGATAATTAAAGATAATTCAACTAATGCAACTTTGGGGTTTTTGAGCGTAAGAACTGTTTGTTTAAAGTCACGACATTTCAATCTGGATTAAGTCCAAACATTGACTACGCCATTTCATTTTGCTTTTTGAATCATTCAGAGGTGGATTTTCTTGAGTTTTTGGATCATTGTCCTCGTGGATAACTCGACTGCACCACTGGTTTGATGCCCTTTTTATAAAATTCTGTGAAAGTTGTGCACCAGATGTGACGGGACTCAGACTTTCCAAAAAGTCCAACCTCTGTCTCATCCATCCACAGAATATTTTTTCGCAAATATGAGCCTGTGTGATCTTTTTGGTCAGCAGTGGTTTTTGCTTTGGAACTCTCTCCTGTGGATGCCATTTTTGCTCAGTTTCTTTCTTATTGTTGAATCATAAACTTTGACCTTAACTGAGACAAGTCAGGCCTGCAGTTCTTTAGATGTTGCTCTGTGTTCGTTTGTGACCTTCTGGTTGAGTCATCCATGCACTCTTGGAGTAATTTTGGTAGGTCGGCCACTCCTGGGAAGCTTCACCACTGTTCCACGTTTTCTCCATTTGTGGATTATGACTCTCACTATGGTTCACTGGAGTCCAAAAGCCGTAGAAATGTCTGTAGCGCTTTCCAGATCTATAGATGTCAAGGACTTTGCTTCTCATTTGTTCTTGAGTTACTTTAGATGGTGGCAAGATGCGTTGCTTTTTGAGATCAGGTCTGCAGTAATTATGCCTGGATTTTCCTTTTTCCTTCACTAAATGAAAGTTTTCAAAACGGCATTTTTCCATTTGCTCACCTTATCCTTATGTCATTTTAAAATTGTTTGATGATCCGAAACATGTTAGTGTGACTAATATGCAAAAAACTAAGAAATCCAGAAGAACAAATTTGATCCTTAAATATTTAACCTCAATACTTGTTTTGATTATCAGGTAAAATGCATACATTGCATAGTGACAACTGAGACTCACTGATAGTTCAGGTGAAATGCTTGATTAAATGAAGCACATGTTAATTACCAGCTGAGGAACCCTGCTTCATGTTGTCTTATCACGACAAAATGTGACACTTACTGTACTACAAAGGTGGTTTCAAATACTTTGACAGCTGTTTCCGTATCTTTAGACAGCTCTTATCAGTGAAGTAAGAACTGTGTACGACACCAAAGAGTCAGAAATGTAGATGGGTGCAGACTGAGCACTGAGTACAACTGATGACTACTGCGTAGTCACGGCCTTAAAGGCCAACATGTCAGTGAGTGTTGCCTCTAGTGTGATCCCATCGCTGTTTCCATTATCAGCGCCAAAACTCAAGTGTGGCATTAATGCCATTTTCTATAGTATTTGATACAGCAGGCCTTCCCAGATGATATTTTCACATGGTGTGAGGTTATTGTACGGAAAGGTTGGCATATTCATTGACGCTTTGGAGGCATATTGTAGCATGCAGGCATATTTCCTGTCAGTCTGGCTCCTGGCACACGTGTTTTCCACATGGAAAGATACAAATATTTGTGTGTAGGTGGAACGCTGAGCGTGGGAGTATTCGTGGAAAGGAATTATAATATTGTTCTTTTAATATCTGAGTAACTCTGACTTTTACAGAGTTGTTGATTTATTTAATGTAATATAAATGTAGAACATTGTAAGATAGACAGATAACATATCTTTATATTTTCCCAAAGTTGTGAAATCCCATAATTTGTAATGAAATTCAAAGAAAAAAAGAAAAAGTTTGTAGTTATGCATCTATAAAACAAACCTGTCTTTTCAAACAAAGGAACTTGATCTTTATCTACAAAGTGTGTAGCATTCAGCAAGTTTATTCTTCCCTGGTAATGCTTCTGATGTCTTCCATTCACCCAGCACTGTTACCCTGTGCCCTGCCGCCTCATTCTCCTCCACATTCCTTGCACACTCAAGCCAGGCGCTGGTTTCCACTCTTCTCTGGAGGTGAACACCCTCAGTTATCACGTTCATAATGAGCAGAAATCAGCAGAAAAGAGAAAAAATTATCTTCTGAAACATATTGACGAGGCACAATGGAGGGATTGAGGGAAGAGCCGGAGGGGTGGAGGGGGGCAGGTTGCCATATATCAGGCCTGGTTGAATCTCAGCATTGATCTCATGAATAATAGAGCTTCACTGTCCATGTGATGATATTAGATGTGACATCCAACTATAACTTGGAGCCAGGACTTCAAAGCTTGTGCTTATCTGTCTTTAACCTCTTAAATCTGTGACTAATCCAGTCTAACTGTTAAACCATATATGTGAGCACATGCGAAAGGTCATTGTTAAGTTCCCGAAACAAGAAGTGGAATAAAAGTTATTCCTCTTTGGCTTCAAATCACCGACTCACAACACAGTCATCAATATGAAACACTCTCATCAAAGAATAACGAGTTGTCTGCTAAACAAGACGAGCTTCAGTGTTTTCGTGTATTTCTCAGCCTCTTAATAATATATAGAGAAACGGCTCAAGTCCTGAGCTCGTGGCTAACACACACATATGCCTCAACTGCCATGTGTATCGTGCTTACTGTCATCAGTCATTCACCGTGACAAAAGTCTGTGAGAAGAATCTGCAAGTCTGCATTTTTTTCTGCCCCAGCAGATTGTAACTGTGGGTTTGTTTTACCTGCCCTGCTTTTCATCCATTTATTCATGCGAGCAACTGGCGAGCAGCGGGGCCGAGCGGGAGCCCAGAGCAGTGAGGTGTAACGACGAGGATGAGGAAGTTGTTAAGAGTAACTGCTGCAAATATGTACAACTTTGAGGCATTTCATTTGAGCATTTATCAACTATCCTGGTGTACTCGGTGTACTGGATTCCACGCTCAGTTTCTGACATGTATGAAAGCATTTGAAAGCAAGTGTGAGTATAAATATATGAAGCACAGCGTGTGAATTGTTCGTGGTTTCCCCAAAGAAACATTTTCACTTTTAAAATTCTCTCATAGTTTCACTTAAAAACCCTGTGATGCTGAAAATATTTCATTAAACAAAGATTTTATTTCAAATGTTCAACTGGTTTAGCAGAACTTTAGCTTTTCTATGCTAATAAAAGTGTGAAACACTGAACTCAACTGTACACATAGACATAGACTTTATTAATCTCACACTGGGGAAATTAAGGCTATATTACAAAAATGTAAAAGTAAAAACAAATAAATCAATTTCTACTATTTACTGTTGCTAAATACAGTAATTTACTCAATTTAGAGATGTGTAGGTTGGATAATAATGACAGTTTCACTCAGTAAGAGGGGACAAGCTCATTTAACTCATTCATATAAGTCAGGGTAGTGTGTCAAAAATGCAGCTGCTGCTTTCTGGCTCACAGCGAGATACTTATTGAGAGGTTAGCTGAGTGTTGTCTGTGCTGGAGAATTATGAATAACATTGCAGTTTGTAAATGAGTTCAGCAAGCATTCCTCGCATCCACGTGGACAAATCTGACTACAGGCCAAAAGTGAAATGCAAGGAATACTCGTAAAAGTCTGTTATATAAAATCATCCGAGCACAGTGGCCATACAATCATGAGATTCATCCACAAACAAAGCATCAGTGTTGGTCATATGTTGGTTTATATTTGACTCTGGGGGTATGCCGTGTATGAGAACGTGATGCACACTACGTCTCTGTTCCATAAGGACTTCCGCTCTCTGAAAACCTGGGATGGCCCAATGTTCACCTCACCTGCTGCATGCATACACAGATAGCATGCAGTAACCTGTCTGATGTACATAGCTGAATGAATGTGACAGCTACAAAATGCAAATTACTCATTCTGAGATTCAAGCATAAAGGGGCTACACCATGGCTATTCAACTACGAAGTTAGTTGGGCCAGATTCTCAAACTGAGGAATTTATCTGGGCCAGATATTTTTTTTTATGAAGCCAGTAAGCAGCAGATCATGATCAATTTCCAACCCACACAACTGTATTGAAAAACAAGTATTTTTTTTTATTCCTTTTCCCTGTAAATCTAGTGGTGACCTCACAAATGCACACCAAAAGGTCCATTTAAAAAAAGGGAGCTATAACTAAACTATTTTTTGCACATTTGAAATAATAATAATAATAACAAAAAACATTTTGATAATTCCCTTTCAAATTAAAATAAATATTTCGCTGACCACTCACTTTTCACCGCATCCACCACGGCCAGCATGCAGTATTTCACTGTTTCAGAATCTGTGAAAGGCCTTTTCTTCTTCGCCAAGAAGCAAACACGAAGGGAAGATGCTGCAGCTCTCTCTTGGGCTGTACAGGACCCTCACCATGGTCGTACAACTCCGGTTGTAAGATTATTAAACTCGGTAAAATGAATAAGTATTTGTCAGTCCAGGCAGGGTTAAACCGACAGTTTTCATTGTCAATTTTGCGCTTTTGGAGTGAGAAAGACATGCTGTTGTCGCGTCATATATTACGATGATTGTTTAATATGTTTACATCACGGTGCATTGTGGGTTAAATATTGCTAGGCTACTAGGAGTATTGCATTCACAGTCTACACTACGCTGTAGGAATTTTTAATTTTTTAAAAATTATTTAATGAATTAATTTTTTGGGTTTTCTCTGTGTTTCTGCCAGGACCACAGGCAGGGCCACTCACAGGTTGCTTCTGGGCCGCATTTGGCCCGCGGGCCGCCATTTGAATAGGCTTGGGCTACACAATGATGTTTGCATGCCAGAAAATTTGTGTTTATGGTTGGTAAAGAATTAATGACTTTGAATTTACTCTTAAAGGTGCACTAACCTATATTAACTAATTTAAAGGAGCCATGTTATTTGCAAAAAAATCAGCAGAATTAGAAATGCTTCAGTAAGCACAAGCCATACAAACACAGTCAGTATATTTAGTTGAGTGACCGCAGTTATCAAAAAACTAGCGGCTAAAATTCACTGTGCTTATTCAGCGCACCCATCTTAATCCTAACTTCAAACATTAATCTAAGAAGGGGATGAATAAAAAATGTAACCATGTGCAGTTTTTATGAAGAGGGAAGTTAGAATTATACCTGTACATAATTATAGAGACCAAGATAATTATTAGCACCAGGCCATTGGTGTGTTTATTTCTGCCTGATGGTGTGTAATTTAATTTGGGAAACAAGCCTTTAAGTGGTCATTAGCGGAAGTGCAGTTTTTGGCCCTTTCACGTCATTTTTCAGGCCTGGAGGCCACTGTGTGGTAAAAACACAAACACTGCTCCATATCTGCTGAATGTGTAAACTGGTGACCGTTTTGTAACAGCCTTATACGGTAGCCTGATATGTCAGTGTTGTGTTTACAGCCGGCTTCCTCTCTAATAGCAGGTTTAATTTAAGAGAAACCTACCGGACAGTGTTTTAAAACAGCCCTTTAGGAAAGCATTTAGATGAATGGTAAGCACAGCGGCCGAGATAGATGATGTTTAATCATCTCTAATTTATAGCTGGAGTCGGCAGCGAGTGAAGTTATTCATTACTTATGTGCGAGTGTCATGTTCAGTGTTTGTCCAGCGGATGTGACTGAAGCCTGCTCTCATTGTATGCGACTGCTTTCTTCATTCATCAGTGCAGCAGCTCCCGTGCTCGTCATGTGGAAAGCTTATGAAATCACAGACCACAAAACCAACACGGTTGCAGTCTGCAAGCTTGATGGTTTTGGGACAGACAGCGAAAGAAAGAAACTGATATCCTGAATGCTGTCATGAATAATTAACAAATTGCCACAGACTTGGATCCGCATATATATTCCTATATACAAAAGTATGTAAATAGTTTTTGCCACAACTGTGGGCTTAAATGAAAACACACAGTAATATTTGACTCAATAAAAGAAGGGAAGGTGGCAAAATTATCTACAAGGTATGCTTAGGATGATATATATCTATATCTATACATGTATCTATATGTATCTCTCTCTCTCTCTCTCTCTCTCTATATGGAGAGAGAGAGAGAGAGAGAGAGAGAAGCTTTATTCCCAAATTTATCCACAAACATGTTAGACATTCACTAAATACTAATAAATACATATTATCAAGACACAGAAGTACAAATGAACTATAAATTAAATTATGTGTGGCCTAAAATATTTTTATTGAAGAACATTGTTATATAAGAACCAGGTGATCCCCTCATTTACTGTACAGTCCCCCTTGCTTCCCCTCCCCTCCCTCCTCCTCACCTCTCCCCTGCTCTGGAGCGCTGCACAAGGAGTGGAAAATACAGTCACCTAAAAATACACTGCACATAAACAACACAGTTACAAAACACATGGCTACACACACCCTTTCACACACGGCCCAAGTGTCTTTAATATTATAAAGCACACGGCGGACATCTGAGACACTCAGCACAACGGGTTTCACCCCCAGTCACCCCACCCTCCTCCCTAAATTAGCCCAGCCTCATCCACCGTGTCCCTTAGAGTCCAGTCTGATCTGCTCCACTGCTGGGTGTTAAGTGAATGAGGTGAGATGAGGTGGGGGCTTTCGGGGCGGGGAGGGTTACACATGTTTATGACATCACAGCCCAGTTGGCTCTCCGTGCTTGTGGCAATCACGCGGGGCATCATCTGGCCTGACGTATCCTGCTGATGGGGATGTGTGTGAAAAGGTCACTGAGACCAAAATTCCTCCGTGTCGGGATACCCTGTCGTCTCCCCCCCCCCCCCCCCCCCCCCCCCCACCCCACCCCGTGCGCATGCCTACTACAGCAATCATAAACAAGCAAAACACTAGGACTATAATAAAATGTCGGTTCAGCGTGCTGAGCAGTGGTGTTTTATTAATCACTGTCTTCCTGTGCTTCATTTTTTTTGTCTGTATGGCAGCTGATCCCTCGCCCTGCACTTGCTGCCTTCTCATCAGAAAGCAGCGCTTGGTTTCCTGCTGCTCCTTTAAAGTTTTATTCAGCTCTGATCTTGATATGTGTAGTTGAGCCTCCACATTGTTCCATCCTGTTAAATCGCAACAGACCTGTTAAATTTCTTTTGGTTTTCTCCCACCATCGACTGTCTCCACTTGTTTCCATCTTCCTGTAGTTATTCATATCTCTCTTCAGCACCCTGTGCTCCTTCATCTCTTTTTGTTTCACAGCTTCTTTCTGCTCTACTTCTATTTCTTTTAACTCCAGGTATATTTGTCTTCTTTCCCTTGTGCTTTTAACTCAACGGTTGGAGTTTTATCATTGAAGATCTCAATTTCCTTTTTCTATTTGACTTGTGTTTCTATTTTTAGACAAGTTCTTGTCTCGTATTTCATATTTCTCCTTTTGCTAACATTTTCTTTCTTTTACACAGATGTTGCCCTCTCTGTCCTGGATCATATATATTTGATACATCACAATTCCTTATCATGCCACTTTTAATGGCCAGCATGCAACAGGACATTTTCTCTGAATAGATCGCTGTGGGTAAATCTTGTTTTTGCGATTTTGCTTTTAATGAACAGAAGTAAAGTTTTTTTTAACGTACATATACTTTTGTCTCATATTATCTGTGCTGAAGAGCAAGTTGAGTAGACCGTTTCTTTTAATCTTAAAACATAGCTATTTCTAAATTGAGGGGGAAAGAAGTGCTTTAGAAGCAGATTCGTGACTAATATCGAACAGTATCGAATATCGTTTATTTAATGTTGTAGAATGCAGTGAGATGTCTTACTCCTCTATGCAAATCATCAAAAATTATCACAATAATTAGAATCAAATAAAAATCACTTCTGACTTTAAATAGTTATATATACATATTGCTTTTATTCCTACACATACAGCACTGGTTAAGTAAGTTTTAATCAAATCTGATATGAGTTATTATGTCTTTCACATTTCATGCATTGAGCACGAGGTGAGTGTGTGTCACGAGGGTTAGAGAGAGAGAGAGATGAGGTACTGATTGATCCTGACTAAGTGTTGGCTTTCACCCTGGCGCTCCTATTTCTCTGAAGGTAGATCTAAGTCCAGAAGGATCAGGGAGGGTCCAGCTGGCTCACATATACACATTCACAAATTCTCAGTTTCTCAGCTTCAATCCCCCCACCCACCTACCCGACCCATATACAGCTGCGTGACATCAGCCCTGAGCCGTGGATGGTAGAATATGGAGTCAGATTATTTTACAGCGAACAAGTTTTCACCTTTCAGCAGATCAGACTGTGCTACTGATCACTGGCCATTAACAAACTGTTTGTCCAATTGACTGCTACACTAGTCACCGGTCTTATGATCACAGCAGCTGCACGCATTTGCTATGAGTAAAAATGCTTTATTCTGGAAGAATTTCCAGGCACTGGTGTAAAAATTTAGGTCTACAAAGTGTGCTTTAAAGTGGATAATAACAAAATAAGTATCATAAAAGTAGCGCACATAATGGTAAAGAGCACAAGTGAAATTAATGATGAAGTCAATAAGATATGAAACTGGCACAAACTCTAAAGGTCACAAGTTATAGTATGTATGAATAGTTAATATTATGAGGCAATCTCATTCATAAAAATGCAGATTATATAAAATGACAGGTTTTTCTCATTTCTGTACTATCTTATATTATTTTTATTATTCCTTTATTCTTTTTTTTTTAATTCAGAAACAGTATGGAAAGTCAGTAAAACATACAAATAGAAATAATAACGATAATAATGGGCAAAATGGGATATCACCTTTACTTAAAACAATACACCTAAAAGTGAGCTTGCCCACTGGCTTGTGAGCAGTTTTCAGACATTTGCCATTACCTGTCACAGGTGTCCCAGTATAACCTCTTCCAGTCCTCAGTTTTTTGGGACATCCTTCAGGATTCACTTGGTCAAAAAGTCTGGATCGATTCTATCCGCCCGTCCAGCCATTGCACGCTTTATCAACCATGTGATCTGCTCAAAAAGTACGCACATGCACACACATGCTCATACCTGACATGCACGGCTGGTCAAAAGTTTCTGAACACCCCCAGTTTTATTGAAATTTCAACAGTTAAAGTGAAGTGAATGACCCGAAGTGGTTCAAGAGGTTATAAACAGAGTTTAGATCACCAAAAGCTAAAGAACAATGCAGATTTCTGAGTTATATTAATAAACAGTGGACAAAAATTACAATCTGGAAGCTAATACATGTGTCCCGAACGTTATTGATTTCTTCAGACTGTCTGTCAAAGCACTGTTAGAATAGACTGTAACTTATATCCTTATATCCTAGCATTTTAAGTGATTCTGTCTGTAGCATGAGTACACTCACCAGCCACTTTTTAGATACAACTGTTCAACCCCTTGTGAATGCAAAAATCTAATCAGCCAATCACATGGTGGCAAAACTAAGCATTTAGGCATGTAGACATAGCCGAGATGACCTGCTTAAGTTCAAACTGTATTTCAGAAACTGCTTATCTTCTGGATCTACTTTCTCACACAGCCATCTCTGACCCTGTTGCAGAGAATGGTCCGAAAAAGAGAAAATTCCAATAAGCGTCAGTTCTCAGCGCCTTGTTGATGTCAGAGGTCAGACTGGTTGGAGTTGACAGTAACAGTAACTCAAATAACCACTAATTACAACCAAGCTGTGTAGAAGATCATCTCTTAACGCACAACACATTGAATCTTGAAGCATCAGCTACAAACAGAATTCACACGAGCTCACCAAAATGGGACGACAGAAGATTTAAAAAACGATGCAAGCTCAAATGAGTCTTGATTTTTGCAGAGAAATGCATATGGTCAGATCGTTAGAACCACTGAAAGTTAAGCATTTTCCTTTAGAATCAAATACAAAGAAAGCCAGGTGACTACAATCGAAAAGGAATTGGAGGAAACTTCGACTGAAGGCTTTCCAGTCAATCCGAAACCACTACAGAATTAGAAGACAAGTTTCAAGAGACAGTCGATCACGTGATAGGTGGCTGTCAGGACGACAGCTTCAAGCTCAGCAGTTTTCAAAGCAAGCAAATCTTGGTTTCACTCTTTTTCAGCTGTGAACAAAAGACTTTGTGCTGCAAGTTTTGCAATTTTTGTGTCAATAAAAAAAAGTGTTAAAAAACAAACAAAATATGGTTGCCTGGGCACCAAATAGTGTGTTAATGGAGACTGGAATAATAGACTGTGTGTGTGTGTGTGTGTGTGTGTGTGTG
>NW_024582591.1:454988-479534 GCF_018398535.1 Haplochromis burtoni | reverse complement strand
GTGTGTGTGTGTGTGTGTGTGTGTGTGTGTGTGTGTGTGTGTGTGTGTGTTAATAGACTAATAAATACTATTGAAGAGGTTAAAAATGGTCCTTCTTCTGTTGTGACACCAACTGTTAAACATAGAAGCTTGATGGTATCTAAACTTGTGTAAAGCAAACGGCTAACCCAAAGGTCTAACATTGTATTTTTCAGTCAATTCAATTTTCCTGCAGACTCCTGGTGGAGCATAGGGCCGCAACAACATCACGCCAATGGACTGTGTTCTGGGCCGTTCTCTTCAGCTGGGTCCACGTCATTCCGGCGGCCTTCACTTCACTCTCGACAGATCTTCTCCAGTATTTTTCAGTGACACAACCTAATTAGCCAGGCGTTCATTATACTGCAAGACGAAGACCCCCCAAAAAACAGAAGCAAGAACTCCACTCCATGCAGCTACCTCAGTGTAGACTGGACTGAAGGCTGGAAGCAAAATAAAAGTCAAGTAGAAGAACTTGTGAGCTGTTGTGCCTGAAAAAGGCGGTTTCTTACATTTTTGCTAAACAAAGCAATTCTGTGATGTTTTAATTTTATTTGCCCTGACTATACAATTACCCTGCATGATTTTCAATAAAATCTGGAAAAATGTAAATGTACTGAAAGTTTTACTCTCGTGTAAAGAATATTTTTTAGTCTTATAGAGGAAGGACAAATTTCAATCACAAGCCTTTAGCTGCACCTGAAATCCCCAAATCTGTGTTTGCCTGCGCGGTGGGACACCTCTGGGCACGAGCATGTGTGTGATGGACGAGCGGGAGAGCGACACGGGCTCAGAGACTGTTTCTTTCACCTCCATGCCAAAGCCCCGAGCTGCATGTGTCATGTAGAACAGAAAACACATGTGACCTATTTACAGGTTTCCTCAAGTGTGCGTATCTACATGTGCTCACCTCTCTCACCTCTCTCAGTGTAAGGGACCATCCCCTGTGAACGCATGTGTGTGTGGGTTTGTTTTGTTTTTTTCTCACAGGAAATGGGTTTTTGGTGAAAAAGAGACAGGGAGGAAGCACTCTGAAGAAAGCTTCTTTTCGTTTCTTTCCTTCTCCTCTTTCCACAAGACAGACCACGTTTCACATGTGCATGTTCAGGAAATAAAGGCTTTGACTGTAACTTAACAAGCATGCAGATGCACGTAATTACAACTTTGATGTAGTGGAAATGAATGTGAACCATACATCTTGTATCAGATAATCTGATATGCAGTGGGAATACATAAATCGGAAATAGGCTACAGTTTAATAAATGTCCCTTCAGGACTCTTTGGGGGTAATTTGAGACCTATGATGCACTTGGATGCTCATGTGCCTTTTTTTTAATGGCGTTTCTTTGACTTATAATACAGATTCAGTTTCATTTGTCAGTATACAAACTAGCCCTTACATACAAAGGTTACAGATCTATGTGAACCATGCAGTGACCTTTCGAGCAGTAGCAATGAGCAGATAAAAGCTACCTCCTTCTCCTCCCTGAGTGAAATGCTGAGCTGACGTGTTTGGATGGTGTCAGAAGGAGTTTGAAACTACAGATCACAGCGCTCACACACACTGCTGCTCGGGCCCGTTTGACTCCTGAACCCTGAGGGACAGCTTTACCATGGCTCCTCCATATTTAATTATTATGTTGAATTATTCTGGCTCACTGCCGTGTTGTGCCACCGTGAATTGGGCCGTGGAGTCTGTGAGTGTATTTTTCAGTGTGCGTGTGTGTGTTTGTGTGTGTGTAGGACAGGGAGAGTGATGTGGCAATAGTGCCTGAGTTTGCCACGAGAACTGGAAGCCTTATGGAAAGTAAAGCCATAGCAACAGAATGAATTAATGAAAAGGACACGAATGCTAGGTTTAACACACACACACACCGACTCACACACTCACAAGGCCATGCCAGCTGGTGGTTACATATTCAATGCAGATAAACCTCCTGATGCACGTAGGACCAAAACTTCTTCTACAGTACAAAAACATCCAGCCTGCAGCTGTCAGTAATGGTCTCTCAGCATCAGTGAAACCAGAGAAAATACACTTTTTAATGATCCACATGGTTTAAACTGGTGTCTCCAGCTATTTATCTCATCTACTTCTTTCAATATAAATCTACTCAACATGATAAAGTATAGCTGTAGCTGTAGAAGAACATATAGAAATATATATCATTAAAAATGTTTCGCCCGGGCTAAATAAATCACTACTTAGGCATAAAATGTGCTTGTCCCTCCCTGAGCGAGAACAACTTTGTGAGTTCGTACCTACTGAGCCAGTGGCGCTCAGAAAGTAGTCTGCAGCGCCCCCTTCAGGAGAAGAAAATAACACACCTGGGCAAAATTCACAGGAGGGGCAATTAGGACAGATTTCGGATCTAGTGATCATGTAGATGTACATATTCGTATTAGTGGTTTGGTCAACATTAAAAGTTATTGCAAGCTGTGTTTTTTGTAATTAAATTTTCTCTGGTTTCTATATGAGCTTTATTCACAAAGACAATTGCCCCGAAATGTAAAGAGACATTCAGGCAGAAAGAAGGAATGCAAGCATATTTAATTTCTGAAATGATTTCAAAGGTTTGCCTTGTGGCATTTCTGCCACTGTTTACACAGTGACTGCCTGTATTTATAGATTTTATAGTCTGCAGAATGACACATTTAATAAAATAAATAAATAAAACCAAAAACAACCTTTTGGCAGTCGGGTGTAAGACCCAAACTTAAAAAGCCAACTTTCATCGACTCAAACTTAATTTTCAAGCAGTTGCTAAATGTACAGCAAGCATATGCAATTAAAACTGAGTAAAGGATGAGCTTAAATGTAATTTTTAGCAAAAAGAACATGAAATAGGATTATTGAATTACAGCCAAAGCCTCAGTCGGATAAATTACAAGTAGCTGGAATTTGTTTAAGCGTTTAGTGGACTGCCAATCACAGTGAAACTTAACACTTAACATTTCAATTTCTGTTTTAATATCCTTGTTTTTATCCATCTAAAAGCACCATCAAGGCTTTAATTTTAGTCGAAACAAACACTAGTAAATGCCTTTTGTGAAAACGCACGGCTTTCAGTAGTCTGGTAATGGATACAGAAGGTTAAAAGTGAGAAAACTTCACTTGTCACTAACAACGTGGCAGAGAATATTTGTCCCCTCATTCAGTGTACAAAAAGCCTCGTTCAACTTCAAATGACTTGAAAAACAAAAGATTTTTTTTTTTAGTCAAACAAAGTAAGGTTAAATTTAAAAAACACACACATTAATTTTTACTTTTTTTTTTTTAATTGTACAATAATACAATCACATTTTGTACAAATGCTGATAACAAAAAAAAATAAAATTGTAATTCAGGCTACGGGGAGAAATGTTGGTGGGGGGCCTGAAAACAACGATGTCCTTGGGCACTGCATTTAATTCATACAGCATTGGAGTGAACACAGGCTACTCCTGCTGCTTGAAAGGGACAGCGACACCGCTTCTCTCCATTCACCCCATCATGTGTGACACATGCACACAGTGATGGGAAGGAGCAACAAGGTGGTCACCAGAGTCAGACGCAGATGAAGATCGTGTACAGAAAAATCCAATTTGTGTGTTTGTAGTGACAGCAGAGAAAAGGAGGTGGGGAGGGTATGGTGGTTCATTTGTTGTTTGGTCCAGGTCCAAAGAGTTAAGAAACTGAGGCGCAGGGTCAAAGGTCATTCGGCCAGGGTTGTTTAAGAGCGGGTGTACTTCCCCCAGATGTGAAGCATGAAGACTGACGCGATGAAAAGCAGGCTCATCACCAGCACGGGCACCGGACCGCTGTCACACAACAATGAGACGATGATTAATAACCAGATTCTCTCTCACACACACACACACACACACACACACACACACACACACACACACACACACACACACACAGCTGTAACCCTAACCAGAGTGCGAGTCTTAGCGGAGAGGCTGATTTTATTGATGAGTTTTAGAAACAAGGAAGGGGCTCTCATCTCTGAAGGAGGCTCTGAGTGGGGGGTGGGGGTGGAGGAGCGCATGGCTAAATAGAAGCATTGCCATGCCAACCCTCTCCTCATCAGCCCTCCCTCTCCTCATCGGCCCTCCCTTTCCTCCCCCCTCTGTCAGAAGGCTGTAATTGAGTTGACCTTTCAGAGTGGATCCTTTAATGAAGCTTTGAGGCCGGCGTCTAACACAGGAACAAACATGCACTCGATATACAGCACTGTATACGGCGAGCGTGCCCTCCTTCGACTGCTGGAGAGACGCACTCAATAACCACCACAGCACCATTGATCAACCAATGACTGGCTATGGCCAGGAGGCAGGACGCCTCCTCTGCTGTTGGAGGGGGTTAGGCATTGAGGATGGAGCAGAATATAAGTTTGAGAGTTTTCTAAATGTGTACTTTACTCACATAATTACGTGTGTATATACACTCACACTCTTATTAGGCTGAATACATCAACTGCTTTACTGCCGAGTCACGTCTGGCCAATTTCCCACCATTAAACATGGTGAGTGTCGGAAATCCTGAGGATTAGTTTTGGAGTTGCGAGTGTACGAAAGTCAAAATGTCAAACGCTGGATTGGTTTGTGGCTATAAAACTTTTATAAACTATACTTACACTTTGAGTCCCGGTGAGTCTTCAGTGTAGAAGCGCCACATGCCGCCTGTGCCAGCAGATCCCGTGGTCCTGCCACCGCTGCGTGTACCACTGCTGGTAGCTTTCCTGTGCAACACAGATGCAAAACGATTTTTTATTTTACCAACAATCAGCTATTTCTTAAAAAAATTAAAAAATGTCATCACATTACAACACTTTTCCAGAATGGAAAAGAAACCAGATTTTAAAAAACAAGCACAACACAATTTCTGTCAATCATACTGTTGGCAAAGTTCATCAGACTTTAACTTTATTCAACTGTATAAACCAAATCAAAACCTTCTTTTAGGCTGCCATATATAAATCACCAAAAGAGGGGAAAAAAAAAATCAAAAACAACAGTGCGATCTATTATACACTACGGCTTATTATGAATTTAATTTCAGCTACAGCAGCTGTTGATGAAAGAGCACTCTGAGTCATTGCTCCTTCATTCTTTGGATGAGATTAAACAGAGGTTAATGAGGTAATGAAGATGGTGGTAGTAATGGGTAATAATGAGACTGAGAGGAAGCAGTGAGTCTCTGATTACACACTGATTAAGCCAACAGCATAACATCTATCTGCTCTAATCTATGGGAAGGAGCACGCACGTACACACACGTGGACACACACGTGCACACAGACACGCGCACAAATTATCAACACCTATTCACAGGATGACGACATTAATAGATGGGTCACTACTGAGTGAGTGAGTGAGTGTGTGAGTGTGTGTGTGTGTGTGTGGGGGGGGGGGTAATTGCAAGCTTTGTAAGGTGTTTGTGCAGCACAGTTATCTTTCTTACAAAAGATATTCTCTCACTGGATGGTGGAAGAAAATCTGGTGTTAAACTGGGTGTAGAGACAATGAAGGCTGCATTATCTATCAATTCCTCAGGACACCCTCTGTGCCCTTTTGTCATCAGCTTAAAATGCTGATGACATAAAGTGTGTGTATGCATACCTCTGTCTGACTGTGGAGCCTGCTGCACGGGGAGCCACTGTCTTGCTGGGGGATCTGCTAGAGGCTCCAACATTGGTGGCACTTGCTGCTGGTCCAGGCTAGAAAATAAACAGCACGTTTAAAATATATGACAACGTTACAGCGCATTCAGTCACAAACCTTCATATCTGTTACATTTTCACACCTAAAACTAACCTACAGCACTCTGTCGTGAGATTCAATAAATGCTTCGCGTATAAATAACTTATATTTGGCTTTAAAGTGTATATTACGTCTATATCAGATTACAAAGACTCTGACTGGGTACTTATACGGTTACTACCAAGCATCAAGTACCAAATCTCCTTCTAAAGCAGTCACATATATTTAACATTTACTTAATTAAGTACTACAATAGCCTGAAACTTTGTCTTGAGACCCTTTAATTCGTGAGGATTAAAAGAGCCACGTCTACAATTGATGAGCTAACGTTAGCATACTAGCTAACAGCTGAGTGCTGAATGAATGCGGTGGACAAGGCTAGCGTGACCAGTAGTAGCCGTTCCAGTCAGATCTGAGGAGCTTACCATTTTGTTTTATTTGTCCAGATGCGAGCTAAAACGCTTTGGAGCTCTTCAAGCTGATGTACACGTCGGAGGAGCGGCACACAGTCAGTGTGTGAAAAACTTGAGAAGAGAGCCCACAAAGCTGACGCTTGTCTAAAAAGGACACGACTGCAAAACACAAGACCAAAGTAGGCGACCAGATAGAAGCCTGAGTAACTGACCGCATTTAGTACAAAAAACACACTCAACAGAACATCATTTCAAGTGTTTATGCATTTTTGAGTTATTAAGTAATAATTATAAAAATATTTATTTGTAATGTTTTGAATTCGTTTATAAATATGTACATTAAATCAAAGGCAAATAATTGATTACCCTCGGTTCTGAAAGAGACGTGTCTGTCACGTCGGAGGAAACGCTAGCCATTGTGGCTCAAGCACAAAGCGGGGTGAGTGTAGTCGTAACGTTTGATTTGAGCCAAGATGGCGTCTAAACGGTAACTTTGTCGGACGGTTGATCGGTATTACAGACAGCTGAACGGGCATAATCACAGGTTGGTACATTTGGACAGGTTAGTGCGGAGACCCGAGCCTAAATTATTTTACCTAAAGATGTGGTTGTGTTTCGTTACAAATTCCGCGGTTGACGGATAACACATTATAATAATAACTGAACAAACGTCTAAAACGGCTTATAATCGTACTAACTGTCATCTAAAGCAAAAAAAAAGGTATCTGAATCAGGAATAACCTGTTATTAGCTCGACTTTTTCTCTCCACTATATTGTGAACTAGCTGTTTGTCCTCAAATAGGTGACGGAGGCTGTGACAGTCAGACAGGGTGGTTGCCAGCAGCTGTGGGTGTATTTCCTTGCTGTCAACAGTTCTGAAGTACCTTCAGGGATAAAAGTTATAAATTAAGTGATGGTACAAACCACAAGGACAGATTCTTCAAGTTGGCAACAATGCAGGCCTGAAATCTTTCAAAGATTAGATGCATGAATCCCGGGTACCTTTTGCTGGAGAAAACTGTTTGTTGTTTTCATCAGCATCAAGTTTTGGATTGTTTGAATGCCACAGAAAATGTATTTTTTCTTTAATCTGTCTTTAATCTGTGCCCGAGGTTAACACTGACTTCTTTTTAACCTTAAAGCTGCTCATCTAAACTTTGTACTTCTGATTTGGGAAAATTAGCTATTTGCCCTTATTCATCTCAGTTTTAACTGGATTCCTTCTTGTCTATAGGATGGCACGGGTAGTTTTCCTCCATCCTGACCTTGGTATTGGGGGAGCGGAGCGGCTGGTGGTCGATGCTGCCGTTGCTCTGAAGTCTCAGGGATGTAGCGTTCAGATCTGGACGGCCCATTATGACCCAACACATTGCTTCTCTGAGACCCTCGATGAGGAACTTCCTGTGGTGTGTTAGAGTGCACTATGCTACTAAAGAAAATTATATCACTGGTAAACACAAACATTTTGTCACTGCTCCTGTTATTATTGTTCTAATAGGTGTGTGTGGGTGACTGGCTACCCACCAGTGTGTTTGGCTACCTGCATGCCCTGTGCGCCTACCTGAGGATGATCTATGTGGCCCTCTACCTGGTCTTCCTTAGCGGTGTGGAATATGATGTCATCTTCTGTGATCAGGTGAATTGTATTGCACAATAAGTGCCAGAGACATTTTAAGAGAGAGGATATAAAAAGGCTTTTAAAAACCCCGTTTGGAGGCAAAGGCAGCATGAATGACTGTCATGTATTTTTTCAGTTCTTCTGAGAAAACTGTGTCTCATAACTTACTGTAACTTCTCTGTCACTTAGCTGTTTTTTCAATGAAAAACAGTGAGTGGGTGCTTCCCAGTTGAGCATCTCAAGAAGAAGGAGCAGATTTATTTATTTATTTTTAAACATTTGGTACATTAGCTTTAGGATATTTATGAATCCGCACATTTTACTGTTAAAATGGGGTGGAAACTTTGAGGGCTGGCAGAATATATTTAAGCTCTGTCTTGATAAAACACATGTCTTCATTAAATAAGCTACAGTTGGAATTAAAAACCTGCTGGTTCCAAGTGGGTCCAGTGGGATTTGTTTTCCAGATTTGGTGAATTTTATATTGATTGATCCTTGTGCAGTGTTTTAAACCCTACAATACCATTTAAAAACAATCAGCTGTTTTATGACTTGCACTTCTGTTAAATGGGCACATGCCACATTTTCTGTATTTAGATCTTATCATTGTTCCCTTTGACCCCAGGTGTCGGTGTGTATCCCAGTGTTACGACTGGGTCGCCGCAGGAAGAAGGTTCTGTTCTACTGTCACTTCCCAGACCAGCTGCTGACTCAGAGGAAGTCGGCCCTGAAGAAGCTTTACCGTACTCCCATCGACTGGCTGGAGGAACGAACCACAGGCATGGCTGATATGGTGCGTAACATCACACACAGCAATATGGTCAGATTACAGGACTGACTGTTTTATTTAATTTGTATAATAAAAATAGTAAGGAATGTTAACCAATCAGTGAACCAATGAAAGAAGTTCAAAAAACCCCAGCACACTTTTCAATCAGAGTCTGTGGGCCTACCAAAGGCTGATCCGGTGCACATCTGATTACAAATGATTAAAATAATAAAATTAATTTGTAGACTAATGGAATAAAGGGATTGACCATTTTATGTCAAAAGAGTTTTGCTAAATCACCGTGGAAAATTAATCTCTCATTTTGAATTTGATTCTCTCTCTCACACTTTGTCATGTAGATGTACAACCTTGAAAAGCATTCCTGCAGAGCACTAAGTGAATGATTTTATGGCTTTCGTGGGTTGTTTGGGGTGATTTTTGGAAGTCCAGAGACATTATACTCTCACTTGCCTTATTGTTTTTTTTTCAATAACTAACTCTGCCGACTTTCACAATCAGCTGTTCCTGAAGACGCTCTGTGCCTGTGTGTAATTAGCAATTATACTAAATACTTACTGTGTAGTCCAACTACAATGAGCCCATCTTTTCATGGGCCAGGAAACTGGACTTTGTAGATACAATTTAATCAGGTACAGAACAGATTACCTAGTGTGAGAGCACACCTAGCTTTTCAGCCTAAAGACGTTTGAGAGAAGTAAATTCTCTCTCCTCGCAACTGCTTTAGCTCTTTAGCTATTCACCGGTGCGAAAGGATTTGATCTCCACATGTAAGCTGGTGTCAGAGCTCAGGCCCCTGAGAGAAATATGATGACATTTTGATTGTACTTTAGACTTTTTGGTGATCAAAGGCCTTATGCTGCTGTTCATGTTATAGGGAATTAAAATACCTCTGATTTATGTGAGATCTTTGTGAACAAATCTCTTTACGCTTTCTTTTAGATTCTGGTAAACAGCCAGTTCACCGCAGGCATCTTCAGGGAGACTTTCTGCAGTCTGAGCGGAGTCCAGACAGATGTCCTCTATCCCTCCCTCAACACGCGTACCTTTGACGAGGCAACCACTGAAGCACAGAGCCTGGAAGGACTGCTCCCCGAGGGAACTACCTGTCTGTTTCTCTCTCTGAACCGATACGAAAGGAAGAAGAATTTAGGCCTGGCTCTGGCGGCTTTGGCAACCCTGAGGAGCAGCCTTCCTCCTGGCCAGAGACCAGGCATTCACCTGGTGGTGGCAGGAGGCTACGATGATCGCGTCACTGAGAATGTTCAGCACTACACTGAACTGAAAGAGCTAGCAGCGCAGCTCCACTTGGAGGACTGTGTTACTTTCCTCCGCTCCCCCTCAGATTCGCTGAAGGTGGCGCTGCTGCAGGGCAGCACCGCCGTCCTCTACACCCCTAGCAGAGAGCATTTTGGGATAGTTCCTGTG
Source organism: Haplochromis burtoni (assembly GCF_018398535.1). Lineage (NCBI taxonomy): Eukaryota > Metazoa > Chordata > Actinopteri > Cichliformes > Cichlidae > Haplochromis > Haplochromis burtoni. Next base: position 469,521 of record NW_024582591.1, on the reverse strand, counting down.
GAGGCCATGTACTGTTGCTGCCCCGTTATCGCTGTGAACTCTGGGGGGCCCCTGGAGAGCGTGGCAGACGGGGAGACGGGCTTCCTGTGCGAGCCCACGGCCGAGGCCTTCTCTAAGGCCATGGAGAGGCTCGTCAGAGAGCCACACCTCCGCAGGGACATGGGACAAGCTGGGAGGAGGAGGGTAGAAGATAAGTTTTCTCTTCAAGCCTTCTCAGACCAGCTGTATGGATACATTGTCAGGCTGAGCCAGTGATGTGAAAGCTGGAGGAGAGACAGGAGAAAACTTGTGAAGAAATGATCGTCTGCTGAACAGTGAAGCTGAGTATGGATGGCTCGGCACTACAGAGAGTAGGAGCGAGGATGTATGTGTATATGTGCAACGAGGTGAGGGAAGTATCATGAGGACTTGGAGGACTATTAATCAGCATTCCCCTGGAGAGGTTGCTGTGAGGGGGAAAAAAGGACGGAATTTCTATACCAATTAAGAAAAGACTAACGAGTTTTCCAATCCTATCTTTACAAAAATACCAACCTTGCAAGTGTGTTCTTGTGTGTGAAGTTGAGGATGTGAAGCAGCGTGGCAACCAAGAGCCTCCAAATGAGTCTACCCAAAGGATTGATTGTTAGAGTGAAATGTTTTGCACTGTGTCTGAGTGTGTGTGTCTGTCTGTTGTTTTCTTTTCTACAGCACTCTTTGTCTTTGTGTGTTTTGGGGATGAAGAACAAGAATGTCGTTATCACCGTGTGCCATCAGGCAGCGCACAGTTGCCGATCGATAAGCAGGATGCGTTCCACTACTTCCGCTCGGAGCTTTGTTCCCCGGCGTGTATTCAGAAGACGCCGGCCTGTCCATGACTCTTACTGCTGCATGGAGGTTATTAGTAGATGATAGAGAGTGTTTGGCTTTATTAGAGGTCTGGCTGATGGGCAGTGTGCCTGTGCCTGTGTCTGGGTCATTATCAACGAGGAGAATAGCGGGAGGTCATTGTGTCTGTGCGCTGCCCTCTACAGCCTTCCTACTGTATAGAAATGCTCTTATTGACATTCCTGAAGTCTTAATAAACAAGAGGACACATAGTTTGCTGAGTCTTATGGAGCTTGCTTTGTTGGTAAGTTTTTGGCCTTTAATAGAGTTCACTAAGGATTTTGTGGGTGAGCATGGAGGCACAGAAGCATTCTTAAAGCCATGGATAAATCTGATTGTGCCTCAAGTTATTAAATAAAGCATTCTCAGACAAAGTAGCAGCAGAGGAGTTTCATTTTGCTCATTAGGAAAAGAAATGATAATGCACCCGTTGCTGCATTATCATTTCGTTAGCTTCATAGCATAAGTGCCTAAGTCATTTTTTTGTGTTTTGTGTTTCAGACGGACAGGATGATGCAGCAGTGGTAGGGGAGTAAAGTTAGGCAAAAATCTCAATTTGACCAAAAAATGACTTAGGCACTTATGCTATGAAGCTAACGATTTCCAGAATCTGAGTTGTATCCTGGTGGGCTTGATTCTTCTTCTTAAATGAGATCTGAAAAGACTAGATCATTTGATCAGTCAATCAGGTGTACAACTAAAGGTTATTTTCCAGATCATTTGACCATTAATATTCCTCGAAAATAAAATGCAGTCCACTATATTTTAGAACACAAGGTAACATTACCACATATGAAATGTATTCTCTTATCCAAAAATGGCAAAATATCAATTTTCTAGAAAATACTTCTGAACTTTAGAAATGGATATAGCTACTGTGACATCACCCTTTGATTAATGAGCATCTGGTCTGAAACCTCAAGCTGAGACTTTTCACCATCTTGGTGTTTTAAAACCAGATAGTGATTCAGAAACCAAGAACATGGCGAAAAATCAGCCAGACACCGAGAGTCCCAACTCAGCAAAAAACAGCTAAACAATGACGCTATGAAGACTTTTCGATATTTCTGATGCTTGTCATCTGCACTTCACTGCAAAAATCTCTCCAAAATATGTCAGAAAAATGTCGTTTATCGCACAGATTCTGGTGCATAAACTGCAAATAAACAGTGCATTATTTTACCCCAAATCTTTGTGCACGAATGAAAACCGCACTATGTTGCCACACATGCCGATGGGTGCAACAGGTCAGTAATGGGCGATCTCTCACTTGTTAGATGATTGTGTGAACCACTACATCATGGAGCCACTTCATTACTTCATCTTTGAGTATAAAATAAGTCAACTAATCACTGCTTATCAACAACCCAAACCAACTGATTTAATGCTACTCTACTGTATCTTCTCACCCACCTAGTTGAACACAGCGTAGCTGTATTGAACAAAAGTGGCAAAATGCTCACTGTTGAAATTCACCAGGTCATATTTCAACTCCTGGCGCAGGAAACTCTGACAGTGACAGCTTATTGTCTCGGTGTTTGTAGTTGTTGACAACCCTGATTTGGGTTTCTTGAGGCACTTTGATCTCAGTAATGCGTGCAAATTCTGGTCTTCTTCACAATGCTGTCGTTGCTCAACTTTGGAATCATCATCTGGAGGAAGCTGCGGCATGCTTTCTGCGTCACATTTTCATCTTGAAGGGGAGAAAAAAAAGAAGAGGAGTTTAAATAAACGTACTGCATTTTGAGCTAATACAACAGCCAGCTCAACTGCAGTGTGTAGCAGGGAAAACATTTCTTACTTCCACACCCAAAATGGAAAACTTGGCCTTCTCCCATATAAACACTCCAAAGAGCCAACCCAACCATGGGTTTGCAAACCCAATCAAGTGTCTTTTGTGGACACACTCTGATCGATCTGCAGAAACAAAGAGCAGAGCTGGTGCACAGAAATTCAATAAAACCATGAAATTTGGCTGAAAAACAAACAAAAACTTAGCTAATAACTAGGTTTTATACATCCAGTCTCACTGGAAAGCATGACCAACAAACCCAAACTGTTGTACATTTTCTGCATATATTATAAATGTTCACCTGTCTCCATGTCAGTTTGGAAGAATTATAGTTGCACATTCCCATGACATCCATTGCTGCTGTGAGTTGAAGCCAACTGATGGACAAAAGGGCACCTTCCATATATAAGGCTCTGTAAACGGGTTGTGCAATATGTCAAACCTCTTAATTTTTTCCAGATAGACTTGACTCTAAGTAGTTCATGATAATAGGGAGCCTTACATGTTCCATATTAATTTAGTATCTTCTATATTTTTCCACTTTTGTGCAGGACACCGGGGATCTCAGTCATATTCCATATTCAGAAATGTTTCTCTTAGTTTGATTAAGTCGCGCGGTTCGCCTGCACTGAGTTTTCAAATCCCTCATCTCATATTGATTCAGACATTTTGAGTCAATTTCAAAAGCTGAAAGGCAACAAAACCAACAGCGATACCACTTATTTTTCAGAACTTCAAATTATTTGTCCCTATAGGTCCAATTAGTGCTGGTGGCCATGATTTAATTTAAAATAGATAGCAAGGTGTGGAATATTGCAGCGATGCTCCTCGCGTCAATTTATGTATGTGAACCTGATACGTTTGACTTTTGCAAATAGGGTAAAATACATACTCCGATTTAATATTCAGGAATGGTTTAGCCTGAGAAATCCCTGCTTTACACACCTGACATTTGATCTGTTGTCCACTGTTTGATCTGCTGGTGCTTGATTGGAAGTTGATAATCAGTTGGATAGATGGACAATATAAAAAAAAAACATATTTAATGAGTCATTTTTCAGGAAGTAATCAGTCTTTTGCTTTCTGAACTTCTAACAGATATTAGGTAACAGTAAAAAAGGGTTTCTGTGAGACATTTTATGAGTGTTTGTAGCGTGATTTTACTCAAAGGTGTCCACTGTAAGGTTTCCTTTATGAAATTAAAGAATTTTGTTGTTTTAAGATCAACATGAACAACATCTAAAAATTTCTTTGCTTACAATTAAATTACAATTGTGGTTTTTATTTGCAAAATATGTTTTTCTATAAAGAAAAAATAAAGAAGAAGAAGAATGTAAACCATTCATTGGCTAGGAATCAAAAAAGCGTGTGTGTAATTATGTGTGTGTTCATGCTTTGTTTCCACATCCAGAAGCATTAAGAGCAAATGATGAGGAGCGTGTTGCTGCAGTGATTTAGGGGCCCTGCTAGGGTGGATGATAAAACGGTCCTGCGGAGTCCATAAGCGAGCGAAAAGACACACAAACAAAAGCATGCAGCAGTAAACACTGATCAGGCTCCATTAAGAGTTCCACGTTCTCGCCTACACAGAAACACGGAGTCCGCGGTCTCCCTTCTGTTGCTGTCTGGTTTCCTCGCTCCTTAAAGGTCTTTACCTCAAAGTTGGGAAAGAAGAATCAGCAGTCCCTTCACTTCCCCGTCTCTCTCTCTGCCCTGTGGTGGGGTGGTTATTGAGATCATGGTGTGTCTGAGTGGCAGTGATAACCGGTACCCAGGTGCCAGTGGCACACGGTGTTTAATTAATTAATGAGACCGCGGGGTTGGTTTTCTAATTCCACCTAGCCGGCATCGGGGGTGTGGGGGAGATAGCCGTGAAATGTTTAGGTGTGTGTTTTCAGGCGAGAAAAGGGGAGATGTATGTGCGAGTGCGTGTGTGTTATGGGTGTATATCTATTTTGTTGGCAGTTTGGGAGCTGGCTTCCTTGTTAGTGGGGTATTAAAATATGTATGGAATATTTTTACTCCCACTTTTAATCAAGCCTCTTGATTGGGAGTTAATCACAGGCCAAATGAAGCTGATGATGAAAGAAACACAGTTAGCATTACAGTAATACATCAATCTGAACTCTTCCTCCTGCACAATAACCAGGTCATGGGCCTGAGATATAAACATAATGCAATTACTGGATGGTGCTCAGATGTGTGTGGTGTAGGTTAAGGATCCAATTAAGTAATATCAAACCAAATTCCAAAGAAATCAGAGAGCAAGGATATGAAAAAGACTTTTAAAATAAATTCTATATTAAGACCATTAAATAAAAACAGTTTTGCCAAAACATTTTAATTTACCATGTGCTTAAAGTTTAGCCAGAAAAGTATAAATGATGGTAAAACGTCCATGACATTACAATCAAACATTTTAATGTTATTTAACATTTCAGTGGGAGTTTCTTTTGTGGGGACTCTTGGGTGTTTTTTTTTCTTTCTTAGATGTATGAAAAGTAGCTGCATTCTGCTAATAGTGAGGTAAAATGAATTCTAATTAAAACCTCTGTGAGTGAGAGTTATGTCCAAGTGAGATGTGATGGTATTTATTACAAAAAAGAGAAGTCCATCAAAATCCCAGACTGAAAACTGGGATGTTTGGTTTCTTTTAACCCCAACGTTAACTTTACATCAGTAAAAATTTTATTAGATACACCCTGCCAATAATACCCCTTTTTTATTCAGAACTGCATTATTTGTTCATGGCACGGATTCAAAAAGGTGTTGAAAACATAGAGATTTTGGTCCATCTTGACATGATAGCATCACACAGTTGCTGCAGATTCATCAGCTGCACATCTGTGATGTGAATCTTCCGTTCCACCACATCCCAAAGATGTTCTATGGGATTGAGACCTGGTGACTACGGAGGACATTTGAGCACAATGAACTCATCGTTCAAGAACCAGTTTGAGATTATTTGAGTTTTGTGACATGGTGTGTCATCCTGCTGGTAGCAGCCATCAGAAGATGACTGCTACGAAATGTGGTCGTAAAGGCATGGACATGGTCAGCCGCAATACTCAGCTAGTTTGTGTTGTTTAAATGAGGCTTAGTTGGTACTAAGTGAAAATATCTGCCAAACCACCAGCAGCCTGAACCGCTGATATAAGCCAGGATGGATCCATGCTTTCATGTTACTTATGCCAAATTCTGACCCATACAAAATCACATCAGAAATGTAAACTCATCAGTTTTTCCAATTTTCTGGTGAGCCTGCCTGTAGTCTTATGCTGCTGTAGCCCATCTGCTTCAAGGTTCAGCATGTTGTGCATTCAGAGATGCTCTTTGATTATAACAAGTGATTATTTGGGATGCTGTTTGTCTTCCTATCTGCTTCTCCTCTGATCTCTGCCATCAGCAAGACTTTTTTTGCCCAAAGAACTGCCACTCATCTTTTTTTTTGAGAGCATTCTCCAAACAACAACAACAACAAAAAACAGCAACAACTTGGGATCCTATACTGGAGATGGCTAAGACCAGCCGGTCTAACACCAATAGCCATGTCACATTACTTACTAACTTCACCTTTCTTCCCTATTCTGATGCTCGGTTTGAACTCTCTCGAGCACGTCTTAAGCGCATCAAGTCGCTGCCATGTGATCGAGTGATTACATATTTTCATTTTTGAACAGTTGAACAGGTGCACCTAATAAAGTGGCTGATGAGCATACCTCTGAGAGTTTAAAAACATTTAGAATACATACTATACCACCATCAGCATAACAGACCACAAATGATAAGAAGATGCTTTTATGTGTTACAACTGTGTCCTCGGAAAAGTTTGAGCGGCCCCGATTAATAGAACAGAAATAGTTAAGAAAGGCAGCTGAAAGAGGTGAGCTCACACAGAATGTGAGGGTCACAGAATCGCATGTGAAGACAGGAAAAAACTGAAAAACTGCATTCAGTGAAAACACTACAAATACCACACTGAAATATGTAATAAGAATTTGTAATTGATGTTTAGAGTACTGCTACACATTCAATAGATTTGTTAGAAAATGTAATATTAGTTTTTTAAAAAAGGAAAAAAAGAGGTGGCGTGATGAAAAAAAGGTTTATTGGGTTCAGTCTGGCTTTTTTTTTTTTAAATCAAGCATCTGCAGAAAGAGAATCCATAATCAAAGCAAAAGCACAACAGGATATTTCATTCAGCTTTCTCTGATGCATGTAGACACAAACATTTAATATAGCTCAGCCTTTCTTGTAACTCTAAATATTTTTGCATTTTGCTCCAGGCGCAGGAGTTTTACTGCAAGCAGAAAAAAAAAGCTTCCTAGATCATAAATGATAGAATGTGCCTTAACAAAAGAAAAGCAGCATTTGTATTCACAGCTCATCGTTAAGAGCTGTTTTACATGGTACATGTTAACAAATTATGTATTTCATACTTTACTACTTCCATAAAGTACTCAAATATATTAGCTTACACACCGTAAATGTTAACACTGTGCAACTCGTACACTCACACACTGGCAAACAGTCTTAGAAGCTGATATCACAAATGAAGGAAATGATTTATTGACGCTCCATAAAACTCTTCTTTCTGTCAGAGCTCACAATAAAACTTATATAATCTCTGCTAGTGAAATATTATAGATAGGCTCTATAAAAATAGCTTTATGGCTACAGGGGGGGAAAAAGCGCTATAACTTGTTCTATCCTGTATATTGTGGTTTGAAACATCTTATTGCTTAAAGACAAACGAGTCCAACATGAACGATTTCCCAGTTCAGGGGTGGGTTATCACGAAAAGCTTGGGAGTCTTGTTTCAGATGTAAAGTTTTGAGTAAAAGTTTAGTTAGAAAAAAAAAAGCTAATAACACAGTAAGGAAGAAAACCACACAGTGTAAGTTAATGATAATATTTAATAGTAATCTGAGATTTCAAGAGTGGTCGTGTACTGTCTGTATATTAAAGTTTTGCTGGAAGTGACACTGCCCCACATCTCATCGCTTAAAAGGCACAGATTGCCCACATACTATGAACCATCACAGTCATTATTGCTCTTATTTTTGTTTGTGTAGGGACTGAATAAAGAATCCACTTTGATAAAACCAGATATCTTTTCACTTCAGACAGAGCCAGGATACCTGATATCACCAGTTTACAGTCTTTGTAGCCCACCAGGAGTGGGGTAAAATAGGTGAAGGTGTTTTGGGAGCTCCCCCAGCAGCCTGGACCTACAGGATGGCTTCAAAGTCATCTGATCCAGTTCTTTCTCTAAGCTTTATCAAAAAGGAAAGTCTAAGCTTAATTTTAAAAGGAAAGTCGGTGTCTGTCCACTGAATTTGGTTTCCATTGACTTTTACTAAAGTATTAGAAAAACAAGAGGTTTACTAGTTCTCATAAGGATTTAATGGAGATTTCATTTAGCAACTGGCTGTTGTGTGCGTCTTTGGTAGAAAGGTTGCAGGAGCTTCCTCGCAGACTCAAAATGACTTTGGCAGGACGGATACAAAACAAAACAAAACCGCATCCCTACCTTAACACAGCATTACACTAAATCCAGTTGTCTTTTGAGTCCAGATTCATAGTCAATGCAAAAATATGAAATTTAGATCAAGTGTTTCATCAAACTCTCAAAAATAATTGTTGAACTATTCCTTTAACCTGCTAAATGCTCCCTGAGCAGCGATCGATCAAGAAGCTCTTGCACAAACAGCTTTACTTATATCATGAACTTCCTGCTTTAACATCTTTGATGTTAAATTTATACCCAAGTCAAGTATATGCCTTAACACACACAAATACACACACACACACACACACATCCTGGCTCCCAGGTTGCTCTTCCTGGAGCAGCAGGGTGATGCAGGAGGAGGAGAAAGGGGGAGTGGGGGAGAGCGGAGAGAAGAAAAAGGAAGAGGCAACAGGAGAACAGACCTCCCATTGAACTTGGCTCGCTTCCAGCACTCATTCACCCAGTAATCAGCTGTGAGTCAGTCAGTCATACCGGCTCTAAACAAACACATTAACATTTCAGTGCGCAATACAGCGATGGCTGCTTGCATGCACGCAAGCACAGACTGTCACTGCATTAAAGACGCACACACGCACTACCGGAGCACAGTTTACTAACTCTTAACCTGCATGCGTTTTTGTGAATTTCACTCGGAGAGTGTGTTTTTTTTTCCCTTTACAGTCTCAGTTTCGCGCAGGTCTTTGATGATCACGAGTGATAGAGAGCTGGAAAGGACAAAGGGTATTTTTTTAAAGTGTGTGGGGGTGTATTGATAGAGGTGGGGTTGGTGGACTCTCATCAAAGGACGCCATCACTCACCTATGCCCCAAAAGGAACTGTCAGCGTGCAGGTATGATGCCTCGGCACTGCGTGCGAGAAGCTGAGCAGACCCCCGCACAGCTGGGGAGGATAACCTCCGGTGATTACACTCGCAGGGGTGAATGTCAATCATGCTGGCTGCCATAATGTGTGTATGTATGTGTGAGACAAACCACTCAGTTGTTGATGCAAGTATGCCTTATGTACAACTGTGGATTTTGAGCATGTGTGTCTGCATTAGTGTGTGTGTATGTCTGCCCAGCGATGGCCTGTGAGATTGAGCTGTCAGTCGGCAGGCAGCAGATGAAGATTAATGGAGTGAGCAAACAATAAGAGGCTGGCAATGATCATAAATATGCTAATGGCCATTATCAATACACACTCACTGACATGCATAAGAGACAAAGTATGCAGACGTGTGTGTGTGTGTGTGTGTACAGTATTCATGCACAAGGGATTTGGGATAGGAGGTGATTCGGGTTACCCAGTTAAAATCATCCTCCCTCCCTTTGGGATACTGCAGCATCAAAAGACACACACACACATTTTTATAGTGGGAGTGTGTTGGCTGACTGATGGATCGGGCACCTGAGCTTCCCATGTGTTATGTTTGGGGTGTGGGCCACAAAAGGGAAAGGGAGGAGGGCTCATTGAGTAGATGACATGATTGGTGTCACATTAAAATCTGTTTATTTAGTGCTTGTGCGCGTGTGAGAAGGGCAGCGGATAGTGATGGTGTCTGTGCCAAGCCTCTGATTAAGACTACAGGTTCGGCTAATAGCACAATGAGAAGCTGATTAAGAGCAGATGAGATGGTAAAAAAAAAAAAGAAAAAGAAAGCAGAGAGACATAAAAGGGATAGATATACAGACACATCTATTCACTAAACTGATGATGGGCCTCTTTGTTGTCTCATCCCATTCTGTGGTTCTCCAGGGTCCCTCCTGTGTCTGTATTGCATGCTCATTTTTTAAATGAATACCCTCTTTCTTTATCTCTCCCTGCCTCCCGCTCCTTCCTCTTTGTCTCCCTCACCACCCATCTGGGTCACACAGCAAAAAAGAGCAGAAAGGGGTCCCTGATGTGAAACCTGGTCATCCACTTTATCACCTGAAAACACACTTTTTAACCTCCTTCTACCTGGTTGTCTCTTTTCCCGCCTACTTCTCTCTGCTCCATTGGGTGTGCAAACTCCACTGGGAGATGTTGAAGGCTCTCGGGGCTCTCCGACCTTCCTTGTCCTTTTAGCGCTCACACACACACACACACACGTGTACTCCTGCTGTTACAAACTCACACTCTCTGTCCATTTCTGATGGAAAGCGCAATTTGTGTGTGGCAAGAGGGCGATAGATGGAGTGTGCTAAGTAACACAGGGAAGTGGTTATGATTGGGGCTAATGAGCTCACAGGGGATGCTGGGATAGAGGAGGCGGGCCAATGGCAAGCCTGGTTCAGATACACCACTCCCTGGAGGGTCTCAGCTTAGCTGAAACCCATTTCACCTCATGGGAATTTATTTGAGTATTTGTGTGTGTGCGTCTGGGTAGTTGCTGTTTGAAAATCAGCAGTCCCTGTGGTCATTATACACTCATTCTGCTGAGCTGGTTACTACTGGTCCCCATAGACATCGGTAGTAAAGCATTTAGAAGTCATATCAAATCGTTAAGTCAAGGTCACGAGGACCCGCTTGTTTTTTTCCCCGAGTGTTATTGAGTCTGTAATCTTGCTCTTAGAGGCCAAGCAGAACAAACTCATAGAAACTCAGTGATGATCCTTAACACTGCATCAGTGGTAAGTGTGGGTGTGTGCGAACAGGTGTGTGTGTGACAGTGTGTCATTCTGTGTGTCTCATTACCATGCATGGTGTGTCAGTGTTGTCCAGAAGGCTGAGCTTCCATCCATTGCTCCAGGGGAGAGTTATAGATTACTGGCTGGAGCAGGCAGGGGCCAGGGGAGCCGCTGGAGCCCAGAACCAAGAACTGTAGGCTGGGCACGGCTCTCAGCTCATCAGCCTGTCTCTTGAGGCTGCGGAGCTTAACCTGGAGCAAGGCTCTGATTAACCAGACTAATGACAGTACAGCCCCCAGCTCCCACTGCCAACACCATAATCACTGCTTAAGGCCCCAGCCAGTCGTCATGTCTATATGGAGAGAGAGCAGTGTTACAGCTTAATGGATAAGTCTACGGACAACAAGCATTTTAAGTCAACGGTCAATAGAAGCTTTGAGAGTCAATCGCAGGAGAAGGGACCAATGTATGAGGCTTGAATGAGCTCAAATACTTTTTTCTGTTTGTAAGCTGTATCTATGCAAGAGGCTCAGTATGTGAATATAAATATGCACCACCGGGTTTGTGTGTGTCACCACAGTTGGAGGTGTTTAATGAGCACTGATCGATGTCTCATCTGCGCCTCCTTAGCGCTAATGCAAACATTTCATCAGGACAATGGAACCGTTCAGCCTCTGGTACACACAGAGAACCCAACAGACAAACAGCACAAACCAAACAACGTATGCAAATAAGCCAGGCAGTCAAGCTTTTGTTCTTACACTCTGTTACAGACAATTACCGAGTAAGTGCAATAAACACACCACTGGTAACAATTTATATCTTTTTAGCATCTTTGAAGGTGTGAAGGAGGTTGGAGTGCAGTCAGCCTGCAGAACAGGCATGCCAATAGTGCTTACTGTCCTCTGTGAGTAAAGTGATTTCTGACAACTCCTAAATTAATCCCTGCAGCTAGATCACAGCCCCGCTTTATGACTGTTTGTGTGTGTGAGAGGGAAAGTTAGAGACAGAAGTAATAGCTTGGTGTTATAAACAGACTCGAGTCGATAAGTGATCTAGCTCCTGCTGGGTGGAGAATGAGAGAATGATATTCAATTCAGACCCCAAAATAGGTAAAAAAAAAAAAAACTAAAAAAACAAACTCCTGCAGGTTTACTGCTGCTGCTGCATGAGGGAATAAAAGGATGACACTATTATTTTACTTTTCCTATAAAGCTAATAGCCGCAGAGGTGAGATATAGTTAAAAGGCAAATATGAGGCAGACTTCAATGAAAGGGTACCTGGTTACTTTACTTTCTCTCTCACCCAATTTTTTTTTAAAGCATTTCCTCATTTAGGACTTCACATCACAGGTGGGGATTCAGCAATATATGAACAACTTCCATCCCATCTCCAAGCTTTCAATATTAACAAAAATCCTTGAATCTGAGGTAATTTTGCAGTTAAAACAGTTTTTATCTCAAAGTCAAAGTCAAAGTAAACTTTACTGTCATCTCTGCTATATACAGTACAGTAGATAGAGAGATGAGACGATGGAGCTCCAGTTCCCTTCAGTGTAAAAGAACAACAATAAATACAGTAAGAGTAAGAATAAGAATAAATATAAAGACTGGGGTAAGGGGAGTATATACACTTTGAGGTAAAGGGGTCAATAACATTCTAAAATGTACAATTTACAATCATGATTTAAAGTGGCTTTGAAGTGGTTTAGATGGCCAACATAGCAGCTTTACAGTTTACAGTACGAGTATGAGTATCTGGTAGTAGTCTGGTATCATCATAATTGATTTTTGGTTTCAGGATAGGGCACATACCATTACTGCTGCTAGAGCTGTGACAAATGATCTCATAGGTGTCCTGGACAGTACATTGGGTTGCCTTATTTGTGGATAATGAAGTGTTGATTAAAAAACTTAATAATGCTGGTTTTGGTCCTAAGGCTGTGAAGAAATTCTGAAATCTTGTAAATCAAAATCAGTCTGTATATGCAGAGTGCCATAAATCTGATTTTCTTGAGATAACTACTGGTGTCCCACAGGGTTCATTTAAACAAAAAAATCTGGGCAAATAAAATTTCAGCAAAAATACATCTTTATGCTGACGATATTATCATATTCGCACATGCACTCTCTGTAGGGAATGCAATACAAGAGCTTTAGAATCAATTTTATTCATTACGAATTGCTTTGCAGCATTTAAAATAAGCTTTATTTAAAAACAACATTTATGGTATTCACAAAAATTCACCCACAAATCTGACATCTGATGGTGAATCAAATAATTCTTGCCTTACCCTTTTTTCAAATAAAAATACTTGTGGAAGCTACTTTTCTACCTATGATGGTTACAGGGATTCACTGTTTGATATATGGATGTTTCTGCCTCAGCTTTACTGAGCCATACACCTCTATGTTTTATTATAAATGCAATCATCACTGCATTCACCCCTGGACTCTGTGTGATTTGATGGGCTGGCCGTCACTATTTGCAAAAAAACAGCACTGGTATATTTTTCTCTGATTCTAAGTCCAGCAGCATACCACCTATGCTCCTCTAAATGGTTGCTCAGACGTAACTGAAGTTCTGACAGATCTGTGGAAAACAGTGTTCACTTACTATGTACCTTGGACATTTAATAATTTCCAGAAAGCAATAAATGAACATGCCTGTATCTGTTGGTGAAAGTGAAATGAAATGAAAGTGAATGAAACCTGTAGATGTTTTTCTTGTGAGGCCATTCATATTTTATGTAATTGGCATTTTTTGTATTGTATATTATGTTGTACTCCCTGCATTTTGTGTTGTTTATGTGTGTCATTTTTTAAATGTTTTGAGATTGTACAGCATCTACCTTGGCCAAGTCTTTCCTTTGAAAGAAATTTGAATGCAACTTCCTGGTTAAATAAAGGTAATATTAACATAAACAACCGTGTGCATCTGAGATTTTTGGGTCTTTAGTGTATGTGGGAGACTCAAGAATAACTTGCAGTACCCGTATTTGTCCTAATTAAAGACAGCTCTTAAACCTAAAATCTCACCCTTTTTTAAACCGCAGTTGGACAAAAACCTCTATAGGAAATGAGGAATATGCTATATTGGGTTTGGACTACATGAGCAATACTTGTAATATCAGATATATGATCGGTTTTGGCCATCCATAGGATGTGTGCTATAAGGTGACAGAGGGAAAGAAGAAGGATGCAAGACTTATGTTCCAGTGGCCACTTTTCAGTCTGCAGAAACTCTTATTGGCTGACAGCCCTGACTTAGCCATTCACGTTGCTGCTGATCCTCCATAACATGCAGAGCTTACCTTGTGTGTCCACATGCACAGCTGTGTGCAGCTGCTGAATGGACCACTCATGCAATATTTTCTGTTAGTGTGAGTTTATTTAAAGCTGTGGCTTTACAAGTGCTGGTTGACAGCTAAGCAGAAGAAAGATCCAGGCATGCACTCAGAGCAGCTGCGTTTCTGAATGGATCCCGCCGCCATTGTTCTGCTGTCACTAACTCATCTCTCAGGCCCAGGAGACACACCACTGACATTTACCAGACCCACACCACTCCCCCTTCCCCACATATCCTTCCTCTCCTCTCTCATTCTCCCTTTCTCTCTCTCCTACCGCTTCCATTGAGTCCCTCGCTCATTCTCTGCTTCTGTCACTCCATCTCTATCTATGGGATGATGTACGGGGATGGATCAGTGTGTGTGTGTGTGTGTGTGTGTGTGTGTGTGTGTGTGTGTGTGTGTG